>NC_052507.1:1114669-1245275 GCF_014356525.2 Nilaparvata lugens
AGTGTATCAGTGTGGATGTGCTTATGGTTTGGGACGTCGTTATAACTGCGCGAGGTGTACTGTTCACAGAACTACTAGTATAATACTAGTCATATGAAGGTAGCATAGGGTGGAAACATAGGGTAGAATGGCCAGGGTAGTTTCAAGATTTATTTATTTGGTATTTATTCCTGTATTATAGATGATCTCTCATGTGCTTATAGAAAACATACCTGATGCATCTATATATATATAAAAGCGAAATGGCACTCACTCACTGACTGACTGACTCACTCACTCACTCACTCACTCACTCACTCACTCACTCGCAGAACTAAAAATCTACCGGAGCAAAAACGTTCAAATTTGGTAGGTATGTTCAGTTGGCCCTTTAGAGGCGCACTAAGAAATCTTTTGACAATATTTTAACTCTAAAGGTTGTTTTTAAGTGTTTAAAGTTCGTCTTTTAGCATGTATATTCTTCTTCTCCAAATCTCTTAATTGAAATTGAAATCTCCATATCATATGTTACTATAGAACTATAATCTAGATAGAGTACCACTTCGAAACAGTTGTTGACTGGCAACTAAATTAATAATTTTGTCAGTTTGGCATTAAGTTGAGTTGACTTTGTTAGGTTGGCACCAAGTTGAAGATTTAAATGCATTTATCGCGGAAAAATTGATTGGGCACTGCTACTTCAATCCTGGGAATATTATATTACTAGCCGTCAGGCACGCTTAGCTCGCCATATCCGTTTAGCCAGACGTTTAGTCTGGACCCCCGACTGGATGATTGTCCTAACATATGATAAAAATGCTCAAATGAAAAATTTCATTTCCTGATCTCATTCTTGGACGATCCAGTCGGGGGTCCAGGGGGCGGAGCCCCCTGGCTTGACGGATATGGCGAGCGAAGCGAGCCTGACGGTCAGTACAGTATAAGAGCTTCAAAGTCAACATACTCCGATTACGTTTTCAAAAAGAAAATTTGAAGAGGAATGACCTCATTTCTAAAGTAACGGAAAGCAGCTTTCGTGAGACAGATTCAACACTTTCAGCATTCCTTCTAAAATAATATCAACGAATCCCATTCAGCCAATTCTGACAGTTTGAGGTGGAACAAGGAGGTCGAATCCCTTAAGATCTCTTTCTATTAAGCCGGATTCAGCGAAAAAAGCTGGAGGTGCAATTTATGGCTTATAAATTATTGCCGCCGGAGAAAAGTTCTTCTCATTTTTCAAGCTCTTTGAGAACGGTTCGTGAAGTAAGAGAGGTTTCTGAGCTATGAGCTATGAAGCAGCGAGCTTTATTGCAGCATATTCAGCTTACTCATGCAATTTTTATACTGTCTGATTACTATTCCACCTGAATGTCTACTCTTTCATCACATAGAAAGTTATTCACATCAGAGAGAAGTGAAATATTTCAAGTGTGTATTAGCTTACACAATATGGTTTAAAGTGAGATATAAGATACAAAGGTCCGTACAGACGTATGCACCACGAATACGCGCATTTTGATTTCCATCAGCTGAAACTATGCTCATTATTAAACTCAGGAAGTCGAAGTGCTAAGTTTTAGTGAGAAAACATGGAAAACCCATGATTGACGCTCGTTTATGTTCAACATTTCAATCCGATTTTGTTTTAACTCTAGCAGATTACTGTCGATTACTGTCTATTATTACTGTTTTGACCGGGTGAGAGAACGGTGTGAGATCGGCACAGTGTGAGACACATAGCGTCACATAGCCTCACGAAAAATAACAATTATAACAGTCTAACAACAAACTGAATAATATGTGAATATTTCCTATTTTAGTGACAATAATTTGAAATATTTCTTTTGTCACTTTTTGTGTAGTTGAGAAGTTGATATTGTGGTGATTATTCATATTAAATAAAAAGATTAAGAAATTGTGGCCCAGGTGGACCATAGAAAGACCGGTTTCGGTTGTTACACCATTGTCAATCTCTGATAAACTCAAACTACATACATGAGCAGCAGAATTTATACTAGTAGGCGAGTACTGCTATTGGTCAGGGCATGAACGCCTGCCATTGGCCCAGCTAGACAGTCTCCTCCCACTTAACTGTGTCACAAAATAGCGGCAACAGACTCGTCATGATAATCAAAATTTACTTTCAGTACAAAATAGAACCAAGAGAACAAGTAAAAGAAAATTTAACAAATATGAAAATAAAAAAGCTTTTGACTAATGTATGCTTACAATTTTATGATAAACGTTATCATATTATTTTCATATTTATTTTTATTTTCTTTTACTTGTTTACTTGGTTCTTATTTTGTACTGAAAGTGAATTTTGGTTATCATGGCGAGTCTGTTGCTTAAGCCGCCATTTTGTAACACCGTTAAGTGGGAGGAGACTGTCTAGCTGGGCCCATGGCAGGCGTTCATGCCCTGACCAATAGCAGTACTCGTCTACTAGTATAAATTCTGCTGCTCATGTATGTAGTTTTAGTTTATCAGAGATTGACAATGGTGTAACAACCGAAACCGGTTTTTCTATCTATCAATATTAATCTGTGGTTTTTGACAATTTCTTAGTATTTTATCTTATTTTCTTCTATGTTTGGTTTTGAAGCTTCTAAATCTTAAATCTACATTGTGAAAATAATTGAGGACTGAACATTTTGTAAACAACTACAAGACTGAACCTATTTCGGACTATGTGTAACCTTTTATAAGTATGGGAGAGCACAAGGATACCTTATAAGTAAGGATATCACAATGTTACCTTTTTTTCTGTCTCCCTATCATTTTACTTATTGTATCAATCAATAAAAGGGGAAAAATAAGACTATCGTTTTGAGTAGACAGTGAAATTTAGAACATGATAATTTTCTTTCCTCTATGATAATATTGAACATCTAGGGACAGCTAAAGAAGAAATATATTCCGTCATTCATAATATATTATTAAAAAATAATTGTCTATGTTCCTGAAATTTCATATAAAATTCCAATCAATCTATTAATATTTTGTTGGATAAGAATGATTTGATTGAGAGAGTTCCACGAGAGACAAGTAAATCAACAAATCAGTTCGCGAGCAGTTTGCATTCGTGTCCTATGCAACACAGTCAAACACGTGTAAAACTTTGTCTGTTGTTTGCCCAGAGTCGATGTAATTATTTCGGCAATGTTGCCATGTCGCCAGTTACGAACGCTCGCTTTTTATCGGTCGGTGATTGCATTACACCGCTTTTTTAAGACAATCACCAGCGTCGTCGTGTTTGAAACAATCAATTATTCCTGTTCCACTCTTCCACTATCTCTGTCGCAATCGATCAAACAGACAGACTAAACAACGTTTTTTAATTGAGTGGATTTTGGAGTTGAAGTATCACGGCATGAGTTCTATATGGTCCACGTTATAATGGCAGTATTTGATTAACATTGGTGTTGCTATCCTTGTCTATCATTTGACAAAGCAGTGATAGCACTATCCTTTTCTAGCGTCACATCGTTGCCTGATCGTTTTCCAACAATGTAGGATTATAGTTCATGAACAAAATATCTAATCTTGATTATGAAAATTCATTATAAAATTATTGAAAAATATAATTTCTTGACGGATAAAATATAATAGAACATTTTTAACTATAATGAACAGATAATATTACATCAGATATACCGGTATCAAAGGAAAAGGAGAAGAAGAAGAAGCAGAAGAAGAAGAAGAAGAAGAAGTAGAAGAAGAAGAAGAAGAAGAAGAAGAAGAAGAAGAAGAAGAAGAAGAAGAAGAAGAACGAAGAAGAAGAGAGAAGAAGAAGAAGAAGAAGAAGAAGAAGAAGAAGAAGAAGAAGAAAAAGAAGAAGAAGAAGAAGAAGAAGAAAAGAAGAAGAAGAAGAAGGAAAAGAAGAAGAAAAAGAAGAAGAAGAAGAAGAAGAAGAAGAAGAAGAAGAAGAAGAAGAAGAAGAAGAAGAAGAAGAAGAAGAAGAAGAAGAAGAGAAGAAGAAGAAGAGAAGAAGAAGAAGAAAAAGAAGAAGAAGAAGAAGGAAAAGAAGAAGAAGAAGAAGAAGAAGAAGAAGAAGAAGAAGAAAAAGAAGAAAAAGAAGAAAAAGAAGAAGAAGAAGAAGAAGAGAAGAAGAAGAAGAAAAGAAGAAGAAGAAGAAGAAGATACTATCCTCTATGAAAGGTAGTGGCAAGGCAGAGAATCGGCAACGCTGTCCTCATAATATCTTTCTCCACTGCCATTATAACGTGGATCTCGCTCTAGTCCCGTATCTGATTTCATTGTGACACTGATTCTGACATTCACAGAATTCATTTGTGAATACATTTCAGATTGGATCTTGAACTAAGAAGAATAATTATTGCATCATGGAGTCTCTTTAAAATGTGGTAACTAGATATAGTCACAATTAGATAGTATTGATAGTTATAACGTGATACAAAATTGAGACTTGTAATAATTGATTGATGGGATTGTATTTGATGCTTGTAATAACCAAACAAACTTCAGTAATTTTGGATATAGCTGGGGAATTACTATGTTTTTATGAATTATTAAATGTAATTATATTAATTGTTTTTAGAGTACTATGTTTTCCAATAAAACATAGAAAATAAATGAATACACTGTATACATCACTTCACCAACAAACCAACAATTATAGACGATATTGGTCAATCTCTGGATTAGTGATGGAATATTCCTGATGAAAAGAGAATTATTGAATTATTTATCAATACATTTCTTGTTGATTTGCTATCAGTTCCATGATCGTATGCTTGAAATGAATAGAACCATTTGTGCAGGATGTAAAATGAATAATCTCATATGATTAATTGAATTTCTTTGTTGATGATCTGACAAACAGAATTTAGTTTCGTTCTGAAATCTAGTATGAATTGAAAATCTCTAGATAAAATCGATTTCCAGAACCAAACCCACAATTTAGTTATCAAATACGGAAGAAGAATATTTACGAAGTAAAAGAATCAAGTCAAGTTTCATCGTTATCTATCAGTTGATTAATCCATCAAATACAATGATTCTCAGGAGAAGTAAATGGAATAATTCACGGAGAATAAATATTGGATGAAAAAGACTAAGAAATTGTCTAAAACCACAGATTTATTGATACTGTTGCTTTCAAGGGAATGGATTTCATGTTGCTTTCAAGACCAAACCAATTTCAAATAGTGTATTTAGCTGGAGAAAAGACAAAATTGATATTTGGGATAAAAGTGGGGTGTACAAATTTAAATGTGGTAATTGTAATGCTTGTTATGTGGGTCAAACCAATACCTACTATTACTTGGTAATAGTATGTATTGGTCAAACTGGTAGAATTTTCAAAAGTAGAATTAAAGAACACATCAGAGATTGGAATAAACAAAATGGGGAATCTAACTTTGCAGAACATTTGATAACAAATAATCACAAGTTCACAGTTGAGAAGAATGTTGAGTTTCTGCATGTTAATAACAAAGGCAGATCTTTGAATATTCTAGAGGCTTTAGAAATAACAAGAGTAATTGGGGAAAATTCTTAGTATAGTTCAAATGACCAGATTCATTTCAACCAATACAACACTACGAATTCAGTTTCATCATAAAATTGTAAGCATGGAATAGTCAATAGTTTTTCCATTTACATATTTGTTTTATTATCTTTCACACTTGTTCTCTTGATTCTTAGTTTTCTTGGTTGCTTGGAATTTAGTTTTATCATAAAATTGTAAGCATACATCAGTCAATAGTTTTTCCATTTATATATTCGTCTTATCATCTTTCACACTTGTTTTCTTGGTTCTTATTTTGTACTGAAAGTAAATTTTGTTATCATGGCGATTCTGTTGCTCAAGCCGCCATTTTGTCACACCGTTGAGTGGGAGGAGACTGTCCAGCTGGGCCAATGGCAGGCGTTCATGCCCTTGACCAATAGCAGTACTCGCCTACTAGTATAAATTCTGCTGCTCTTGTATTTAGTTTTAGTTTATCAGAGATTGACAATGGTGTAATAACCGAAACCGGTCTTTCTAAGTATCAATAAATCTGTGGTTTTTGACAATTTCTTAGTCTTTTTCATTCAATATGAACAATTACCACAATATCAACTTCACAACTACACAAAAAGAGAATAAATATGGCTCAGTTTCAGCATTTTCCATCAGTGAATTTACTTATCACATAAGGAAAATGAATGCACAGGAGACGGAGTAGGCTGTTTCTCAAAATGACTACTATTTCTTGATTTTGTCCCATGAATATTTCATGTTTTCAGGTCATAATCAAATCAAAACCACCCTACATAATCCATCTTGGATACTTAAAATCGTAATGAAACTATTTCTTTTACTGCATCTTGAGTTGATTGATCTTATTAAATTAAACGATGTTGATAAGGTGTAATTTTGTGAAGTTTTTCAGCCTCTTAAATTCCAAACTCCAATCTGAATTCAAAATCTACGAGAGTTGGCAAGTGATTGTACATGTCAGTGACAGGAAAGTCAGTGGATTTCGTAAAGGAGGGATGTTTGCAAAACTATTTCGACCCCTGTCATCCAATTCTCTCTTCTTTCTACTCTCTCACTCCTCTCTCTTTCAGTCTTTCACTCTCGATATAAAACTCTCTCTTAGACACTCTCGCTGTGTCTCTGTCTCACACTCTCTTCCTTACTCTCAGTCACACACACACTCTCACTCACTCCCTCACAGTCACTACTACGTTCCCTTTCTCACTCTTACTTACTCTCAGTCACACACACACCCTCTCTTACTCACTCAGTCTCTCTCTCTCTCTCAGTCACACTCTCTCTCTATCATCTCCTCTCTCTCCCTCTTCCCTATGCTCCCAAACCACAGGCATTGTCCACCCTTCAGGCATGTTTTACCCCGATGCCCTGTCACCGGCACAACTTTTAATTGAACCTGTTCAACGGAAAGAAATTTATCATTAGGCATTGACTGACTGGCCTGTCATCCATCTGATTTCGAAAGGGTGGAACTAGTAGTAAGGTATTTTGTGGAAAGAATTCTATAGTGAGGTCCACGTTATAATGGCAGTGGAGAGGGATAGGAGAAAAACGTTGCCGATGCTCTGCCTTGCTACTGCCTACGTATAAGGATATCTGATACCGGTATATCTGATGGGATATTAACTGTCCATTCTTGTTTGAAGTTATTGATTTTTGCTACTACCTTCCATTTGAGAATATCCTTTTATATCATTTCATATCTCATTGATTTGATCCATTTCTAACTGAGTTTTTGTTCAAACTTGCACTTTCCAAACAGTTCTAATTGAGGTAATAATATATATTGTTGTATTTGATGAGATCAAGAAATAAAGAAACAGCTATACAAGATCTTCTAGTTCACTTTTCCGAAATTGGCAATAATGTACGTTTCAGGACAGAGTATTAAAATTAGGTTTGACAAAGCGCAGGTTGCCATATGAGAGAGAGCAAAAGAGAGAGAATGAGAGATGAGTGTGCGAGGGAGAGAGAGAGGAGAGACAGAGAGAGAGTGAGAGAGCGTGAGCGAGAGATATGAGAGAAAGAGTGATTGACCGTGCGAGAGATATGAGAGAGAGAGAGTGTGATTGAGCGTGCGAGGGATATGAGAGAGAGTACGAGTGGGAGAGTTTGTGAGCGGGAGAAAGTGAGAGAGAGGGGATAGAGAGAGAGGGATTGAGAGACAGAGAGACCACTACACAATAAATTCAAGTTGTGACATAATTGAGCAAGAAGCGTAAAGACGTTGCACGTTACACCAATTCAACTGCGTGCCTCTCAGAGACTTTTTCCAGGAGATTACAGTGTCTGCTATTCATGAGACATGAAATATTCGACTCTGAAAAATTTCAGGGAGCAAATAGGACTGGTATATGAAGCCCAGCTATATGGAAGTATAGTGGAGTACCTCGAGATGAAATGCTATTCTGAAAGTGAAATATAGCTGGGAAGAGATGTGGGATAGAATAAGGAACTAAGAGGAACGAATTGAGGAACAAAGAGGTGGAATAAATATAGGAAGTGGAGAGTGAGACGGAATAAGGAACTATAAGAGGAACAAAAAAGGCGGGATGAGGAACAAAGAGGTGGAATAAAGAGATGGAGTGGGGAGTGAGACGGAATAAGGAACTATGAGAGGAACGAAAACGGCGGGATGAAGAACAAAGAGGTGGAATAAATATGGGAAGTGGAGAGTGAGACAGAATAAGAAACTATAAAAGAAACAAAAAAGGGGAATGAGGAACAAAGAGGTGAAATAAGGAACGAAGAGGAACAGAGGCTAGAGTGGATGAGTTAAAAAGAGAAAACGAGGAAGAAGGAATGAGTAAGAAAGGGGAACAAAGAGGTGAAATGAGGAACGGAGAGCTGGAATAAGGAAGAAAGTGGAAAAGTAGCTAGAGTGGATGAGCTTATTGAATAAGGAACGAAGTGGAACAGAGGCTAGAGTTGATGAGTTGAAAAGAGAAAAAGAGGAAAAAGGAATAAGTAAGAAAGAGGAACTAAGAGTTGAAATGAGGAACGGAGAGCTGGAATAAGGAACAAAGTGGAACAGTAGCTGGAGTGGATGAGCTTATTGAATAAAAGAATCGAATACCAGTAAGCGAGAGAGGATAGAAAGGGAATTTTGAAATTCATGACGAATACCGTATTGCCAATATCCAGTTATAAATCTGTACCTTTTCCAATATGAAACTTGTAATGTTTTTTTTCGGAAGAGACGAAGTAAAGAGATATGAGTATGCGAATCTATAAGATTACTGTTTCGCCAATATCCAGTTAATCTCTACCTTTTCCAATATACAACGATATGGAACTTGTTATGTTTCTTTGTAAGATACAGGTGAAAAAAGGAGTATGAGAGTTGTGAAATTCATTAGAGTGCTGTTTACCAATGTCGATTTATAAATCTGTACCACATTTGATACACGGATTTATGAAAATATTTTTCTTCGGAAGATACAGATGTGGAAGAGAGAGAATCAGTTGATCAGTTATTTAACGATTTTCCTTTTGAAGATACGGAAGGAGGAATATGAAGACTCCTTTAAAGAAGGAAGAGTAAGCATATGGAAATTCTTAAGGAGGGAGGGAAAAAGAAGGAATTGAAGAAAATGAAGGAATTTGAAGAAGGCAGAGTGAGCCTATGGGAATTTATTGTGAAATTCAAAGCTTGTACTCTATTGCACCTCTCTATAAGCTTATAAAACTTAGTGTGGGTTGCACAAGAGCCGGTTAAATTTTAATCGTGATGAGTTCAACGAGAACCAATCAGAGAAACCTCAGAAACACCTTCTCTGATTGTTACTTGTGAAATTAATCACGATTAAAATTTGACCGGATTTTGTGCAACCGGGCCTTATTATATTACTTTAACATATTATAAAAAAATATATTATAGTTTATGAAACAATAGATACTATACTATAGATATGCGGCAATATACAATATCTTTTCGTTATAAATTGTTCCATTCACAATACAATAATATAGAACTCAATGATTTGATTGTATGGTATGAGATGTTGTGGTATTTTTCCATAATTGAAAGAATAAGACTTTGATATTGTCTTAAAATAAAAGTGGTATTGACAATATCAAAGTCTTATTCTTTCAAATATAGAATTTATTGAAGATTTCTCTGAGCAGAAAATACCATTGAAGATATTGTAACTTGAGAGATAACACATCATACCTATGTGTATGTATTTGTACTTATGAGGACTGCGATATACAGACATTCCTTGTTATTGTATTTATGCAGAAGAAATAAAGAATTTGAATTTGAATTTGAGATTATGTTTTGCACAAAAGCCTGTTGAATTTCGATAATCATGAAGCCCAAATCATGATTATCATAACCATAACCTGGATCATGATAAGCATAACAATTACCTAGATCATGATAATCTTGATCATTGCCTAGATTGAGATAATCATAACTATTACCTCGATCATGATAAGCATGACCATTACCTAGATTGAGATAATCATAACTATTACCTCGATCATGATAATCATAACCATTACCTAGATCATGTCAACACGGAGAAAAAGCGATATCTTGACAATTCAAGTTTTACAACTCATAGAGAATCATTGAACCTTTGATCTTACTCCAACCTCTTATGGAGGTATAAAATATGAATCGTTTCAAGACTAAACCAATTTGATACAGTTCAAGCTATATATATATATATATATATATATATATATATATATATATATATATATATATATAATATATATATATAGCCTATATATATATATGCATATATGCACTAGGCCAATACAAAAATTAAAAACATTCAAAGAGTCAATAGCTTGTTTGGCATATGTAGCCGGGAGACATTGCTGTGTCCGGCCTACAGAAACTGAGCTTCAAATTGAGAGTTCGAAATCCACTTATAATGAAATACACAATAACACTTTCATTTTATAGTTGGAATACATTCGTAATCTTGCCTTATAAATTGTTTCATGAAAAATTCACTCCCAAAAAAATTTCAGTTCTTAAACCTCTAGAACTATTTGATAAACACATATAAAACATAAAATTCGTCCAAAAAATGAGATAAATATTAAATTTTGTTATAAAACAAAAGTTCAAGCTATGAATAGGTAGATATGAGATTCTTGTGTTCTATTCCAAGTTGAATCAAAACTTGAAGTGTGTGCCCTCGCCCTCAAATGCCGGAGGGCCTCACTTTTGTATTGATCTCCCTTGACCGTTCCGAGCCTACATTCAAATAGGGTTCACCCCAGGATTCAATAAAAAGTAAGATTGTATCAATGAGCTTTTGATAACAATGTTAATAACAATGTTATTATTGATAATATTTTAGTGATAATAATGTGAAATATTTCTTCTATGTTTGGTTTTGAATCAACTAAGTTTAAAAATTTACTTTGTGAAAATAATTAAGGACTGACAATTTTGTGAAGTGAACAACTACAAGACTCAACCTATTTCGGACTATGTGTAACCTAATAATCTAAATTTGGGAGGGGAATAGCATAAGTTTACCTCATTTTTTTCTCTCCCTATCATTTTGATGATGAAATTATATCAATCAATAAAAAATGAAGATTGTAACAAGGTCCTATTAATGCATTGTTGATTAAATGATCTTCTATGATGATTAATTACTCCTGTACGGAGTATATTAATTCAGTGTATGCCTTCTTCCTGGCGTTTTATTTATTAATTCATTTATTTATTCATGAACAAATACAATTCAGGTGAAATTGTTATAAAATATTAAAAAAATATTCCATTAATTTCAATGTCACAGTCCCTCGAGTCATTCAAAACCGGAAATGAATTTTCAATCCGCTTAAGCTCAGTGTTTCCGGGCGATTTGAAAAAATAATCTGAGAGAAAGACTCGAGCTTTAAAGCTGATAAAGCATCTCAGACCCTAAAAATAAAACAGCGAAGCTTCTTGGCTTCTGTCACTGGCAATATACTTTCCATCATTAGGAAGAATGAAAAACTTCCTGAAAATTCTGGAAAATCTTAGCGGTCGATTTGTTGACCAGTTTCCAATTAGTGGGCCGCATCACAGACACCATTAAAACTTTTCCCCCAACTGGGGAGAAAATATTCTTGACTTTCCTTGATAGCTGCCCTTTGTTTTCTGGGTGGAGTGGACCCCATTTTGTTGGTTCAATATTCTCTCTTATATTGCGTTTTTGTTATCTGCCGATCCAGTAATCTTGGTTTTTTAATCATTCAATTCTTGCTGAGCGGGCAATTCCCGACAATAGAGTCTTCTGTGGAGAATAGAAGGGTTATCTCTCCTTCCTCAATTTTTTTGGGGTGATGAATTCTCAATTTTTGGTAATCGCTCCCCAATCATTGATTAAGATGGAATTTGATTCAAGATGAGGAATCAATCTCTATAGTGACGTTCACGTTATAATTGAAGTGGATAAGGATAGAAAAGCGTTGCCGATTCTCTGCCTTGCCACTGCCTCCTATACAGGAAAGCTGATATCTGATGGAGTATCTCAATGTTTGAAAATAGTATTCTCCAATAATTGATTGGGATGGAATCTGATTCGAGATGTGGAATCAATCGCAAAGTTAGGAAGATTCGTAGATACACTTAATTTATTCAATATTACATTTTATGAAGTAGGTTGCACATTTAATTAAATTACTTCATAGTGAGGTCCACGTTAGCAGTAGAGAAAGATAGAACAACAATATCGTTGTTGATACTCTATCTTGCCACTGCCTTCTAAAGAGGGTAGCTGATACCGATATAAATCTTATGTAATATTGACTGTTAAATCTTGTTGAAAATGCTCAATTATATTTTATTTGTCAAGAAAACATATTTTCAATGATTGAATGCTGAATTATCTGGATTCAAATAATATATTTTGTTCATCAATTATATTCCTACGTTGCTGAGGAACTATTTGGCAATGTTGCAGAGGTGGAAAAGAATAGCGCTATCTGCTTTGTCGAATGATAGGCAAGGACATCAACACGAATGTTGATCAAATACTGCCGTTATAACGTGCACCTAACTTTAGTTACAAGCTATAAAATTTATGTTTTTCTATAGTGAGGTCCACGTTGTAATGGCAGTATCTCATTAACATTGGTGTTGCTATCATTCGACAAAGCACATAACGCTATTCTTTTCCACCTCTGCAACATTGCCAAATAGTTCCTCAGCAATGTAGGAATTGATCATTTTTAACAAGAATGAACAGTTAATATTACATAAGATATATCGGTATTAGCTACCCTCTTTAGAAGGCAGTGGCAAGACAGAGTATCAACAACGATATTAATGTTCTATCTTTCTCTACTGCTAACGTAGACCCCACTATTAAGTCATTTAATTAAATGTGCATCCTACTTCATAAAATGTAATATTGAATAAATTATGTGTATCTACGCATCTTCCTAACTCTGCGAATGATTCCTCATCTCGAATCAAATTCCATCCCAATCAATGATTGGAGAATATTATTTTCAAACATTGAGATACTCTATCAGATATCAGCTTCCCTGTATAGGAGGCAGTGGCAAGGCAGAGAATCAGCAACGCTTTTCTATCCTTCTCCACTTCAATTATAACGTGGACGTCACTATAGAGATTGATTCCTCATCGTGAATCAAATTCCATCTTAATCAATGATTGGGGAACGATTACCAAAAATTGAGAATTCATCACCCAAAAAAATTGAGGAAGGAGAGATAACCCTTCTCACGGAAGATTCTATTGTCTGAAATTGCCCGCTCAGCAAGTATTGAATGATTAAAAAATCAAGATTACTGGATCGGCAGATAACAGAAACGCAATAAGAGAGAGAATATTGAACCAACAAAAATGGGGTCCACTCCACCCAGAAAGCAAAGGGCAGCTATCAAGGAAAGTCAAGCAAAACGAAGAATATTTTCTCCCCAGTTGGGAATCCTATCCTTTTCCAGCATTGCAACGTTTCCGTACAGTCTCTCAACAATGGAGTAATATAAATCAATCAACTAAATAATCAGTCTAGATCATGAAAATGTATTAATAAATCATTGGAAAATAATGTTCTTGACTAATAAAATAAAATTGATTATTTTGATCAAGAATGAACAGTTAATATTATTACATCAGATATACAGCTACCTTCTATAGAAAGCCTAAATGTGGTCTGTGTTGAGAATCGAATTGTAGAATGAAATTGATTAGCAAGACGAATGTTAAAAGCCAGATAAGGTAATTATTCGAAGAGTATTGTAGAGTAAACAACTCGATTGAAGGCTTCTTCCAAGTCTATGATGATTTTTGGAAAGTAAATTTTCCGCCATTGTACTTATTCTTTTGAAAGACATTGTCAACTGTCTTTGTGCATTAATTTGCCTTGTACAAATGAATCATCTTTATATTCTATCATAGAGAAATAATAGCGTAAGTAGATATCCCATGGTATAGGGCGTTTATGTCGCAACTTTTGCTGTTATTCCAAGCCGATAGTTAACGTAGTTCTTTCCCGTTAAGCTGTGTGACGCTCGTAGTCTCTCATACTGTGCCGTTCATACACTCTCACACCAACAAAACAGTAAAAATCTACAATAATCGACAGTAATCGGCTTGGGATAACAGTAAAAGTTGCGACATAAACGCCCTATATCATGGGATATCTACTTACGCTTTTGTTTCTCTATGATTCTTTCTATGGAAGACAAAGGAAAGGCAGAGAATCGGCAACGCTGTTCTGCTATCATTCTCCACTGCCATTATAACATGGACCTCACTATAGCATAAGAGGTGAAACACTACGGCCCGGTTGCAAGAAAAATGTTTGAATTTTAACCGTGATTAATTTCACGAGAACCAATAGAATAAGGTATTTTTAATAAGATGACTTCTCTGATTGGTTCTCGTGGAATTGATCACGATTAAAATTTAACCGGCTTTTGTGCAACCGGCACTAAGTAGTCTACACCTGTGCCAGACAATCAGGGAACACCTCATTTTTGATTCCCATTTTAATAAGAGGACTTCTCTGATTGGTTCTCGTGAAATTGATCGCGATTAAAATTTAACCAGTTTTTGTGCAACCGGCACTAAGTACACCTGTGCCAGACAATGAGGGAACACCTCATTTTTGATTCCCATTTTCTTCCTCATTACTTGTGATTCAAACTGTAACCCTTGATGAATATGATGTGAAAAAACGCTGCTGTATTCGGTATTGGAATGACATTTTCATTAGTACATCTGCCATTTTCACAGCATGCGTGAATACTTATAAGGGAGACCCTTTTTTTCTCGACAGGGTTTCAAGATGATACACACCTGCTTCCTGCTTTATTCGTGATGATTGGGACGTCTTTTTTCGTAAAGATGCTTTCTTTGTTGAATACATTTACATAACTTGTGAGTAAAGCTGACTGGAATTGATTACCGATTTCAGATATTCGTTTTTTTGTCCGTTTAGGACACGGTCATGGACCATGCTAAGAATACTATCGTCTTTTTATCGGTTTTATTCTTCCTCTTTATTTTTTCTCTTTACTATATATTGTAAGGCTTCCTACCTCAACGTGTATCAAACCTCTCTTTCTATCTCTCTCTCTCTCTCTCTCTCTCTCTGTCTTCCGATATTCTTCTCTTTGAACTACAAAATACATCTGTAGTCGTTCGGAACATGACCAAATTCGTAATCTATATATATAAAAGCTAAATGGCACTCACTCACTGACTGACTCACTCACTCACTCACTCACTCACTCACTCACTCACTCACTCGCAGAACTAAAAATCTGCCGGACCAAAAACGTTCAAATTTGGTAGGTATGTTCAGTTGGCCCTTTAGAGGCGCACTAAGAAATCTTTTGGCAATATTTCAACTCTAAGGGTTGTTTTTAAGGGTTTAAAATTCGTCTTTTAGCATGTATATTCTTCTTCTCCCAATCTCTTAATTATAATTGAAATTTCCATATCATATGTTACTATAGAACTATAATCTAGATAGAGTACCTCTTCGAAACAGTTGTTAACTGGCAACTAAATTAATAATTTTGTCAGGTTGGCATTAAGTTGAGTTGACTTTGTTAGGTTGGCACCAAGTTGAAGATTTAAATACATTTATCGCGGAAAAATTAATTGGGCACTGCTACTTCAATCCTGGGAATATTAAATTACTAGCCGTCAGGCTCGCTTCGCTCGCCATATCCGTTTAGCCAGACGTTTAGTCTGGACCCCCGACTGGATTGTCCAAACATATGATAAAAATGCTCAAATGAAAAATGCAGGCGAGCGAAGCGAGCCTGCTGATCTCATTCTTGGACGATCCAGTCGGGGGTCCAGGGGGCGGAGCCCCCTGGACAGACGGATATGGCGAGCGAAGCGAGCCTGACGGCTAGTCATGAGATATTCTCTAAAGTAGCCTAATTGAATCACTTTTGATTCACGTTTTCAAATTGCTGAGCTTGGTTTTCATGTTGCTCAAAGGTCTGTATCATGAAGAATATTCCCACTGTAATCAACTATTCACTAGTAGTTCTGTGAACAGCAGACCTCACGCAGAATTCTCATCCACAAGTACCTGATTGAAACTATAGACCTTATGGAAATACAGCAATAGACTGGCTTCTCCACACATCTGTGTAATCACTTGTCAGCTGATTTATGATGAATAATTCTATAGTCTGATTTTTACTCTAATATTGGCGTATGAAGGAGGCTCCTTTTTCCTTTTATATTATCCTTGAAATTCAAAATTTCCAAGATCCTTGTATATACGTCGACGCGCTATTGAAAAAGGAACATACCAGTCAAATTTAATGAAAATCTGTTACCGCGTTTCGCCGTAAATGCGCAACATATAAACATTTTAACATTAAGAGAAATGCCAAAACGTAGACTTGAATCTTAGACCTCACTTCGCTCGGTCAATAATATCTACAGAGTGAGTCATATGTATGGGACCCCTCAATAAGTTGGAGACTGTTGTAGATACTGTAACTTTCAGGATAAGTTATTGGTCGAATACTCTACCTTTCGAAAAAAACTGAATTTCAACCCCTCATAGGGGGTGATTTGGGGATTGTAAATCGAATGTTTTAAATGTAAACACCCATTGTGTGGTCGTTACTTGTATCGTTGCATCCAAAATGGCTTGCATACAATCATTTTTTTTAAAACTAAAACTTCGATCAGCTGCGATTTTGGATGAAAGTATCATAGAACATTCTCTTTGATGTTATCTTCCTTGCTTTGAAAAGGCCTTTGAAATGATGTATCACACAATGGGTGTTTACACTAAAAATATTTGAGTAACAACTCTCATTTTCTTAAAAACTAAAAATTCAATCAGCCGCCATTTTGGATACAAGTATAACAGGAAATTTCTATCGATGCCATCTTTCTTGTTCCAAAAAGGCTTTCAAAATTATGTACCACATGATGAGTGTTCACATTCAAAATATTCGAGTTACAACTCCTAAGTCACCCCCTTATGAAGGGTTGAAATTCAAGGGAGAGTATTCGATTCGACCAATAACTTATCCTAGAAGTTACAGTATTATATCTACAACAGTCTCCAACTCATTGAGGGGCTCCCATACGTATGATCCACCCTGTATAATACAGGAAAGAATTTTGACTTACATACACTAACGGGTTAGGAAATTCACGAATGACACATCTTCATGCCCGAACTACTCAACTGGTTAACATTAAAATTTTGCATATAATTCTCATTCTCAATTCACCGAGGATTGTTGTGGTCCTATTTCAAATTCTTGAAGATTTCAGTACACCAAATTTCTCAATTTGTCAAGTTTTAATTTGACACTTGCGAAGCACGGATTACCTGAAAAATCTTTTTGTCGTTCACTGTTCTATCAATTTCCCATATAGAAATAGTATATTTCGCACCTAGAACAGAAAATGAGATTTTTCCGGCTCGTAATCGGTTTTCAAGTCCGAGGCCGTAGGCCGAGGACTAGAAAAGATTGAGAGCCGGAAAAACATTTTTGCCTGTGGTGGGAACGCTATTTTTCGCCACACACAAAAATGAGAATATATGAGAATAGTTGTTTACTAAGCACTTCCGAAAGCAGAAGTGGAAGGTGATAGCTCTAGCAAATCTGAGATAATCTCAATATCAGGAAATTGTCCAAGTATTTTCATTTTTTATTCTGATTTGTCTAAATAACCTAAAAGATGATGTTCAATTATGTGGGAGGTTGAGTTTATACTTTTTTTTCTTTCAAATGACAATAAGATGATATTATTATAAATGTTTTATTCATTGAATAATGAACACAAATAATGAAAAGTTTTTTGATCACCTTTCTTAGTTCCATGTTAGCGGCTGGAAATGGCACTCTTTCCGGCCAAGGCCGGAAAGAAACCTGTTCTGACGTCAGACGAGAGTCGTCTGCAAACAATGTCTTTCAGATCTACGTAGGGACTGGAAAACAGTTGCTTTCTGTGCAGTGTAGCGAAAACAATGAAACACTATAGTGAGGTCCACGTTATAATGACAGTTTTAGTTTGGCAATAGTATTGCTATCCTTGTCTGCCATTCAACAAAGCACGGATAGCGCTATTTCTTTCTCGCTTTACTTTGTTTCCAGATCGTTTTTCAACAATGTAGAAATATAATTAACTAAAAAAAATATTCAATCTCGATTATGAAAATGCTTTATCGAATTTAAAAATAATATAATTTCTTGTTTGATAAAATATAATTGATTATTCTCAAAAAGAGTGATCAGTTAATATTACATCAATAAACCGGTATCAGTTACCCTCCATAGAAGGCATTGACAAGACAGAGGATCGGCAACGTTGTTCTCCTATCTTTCTCCACTGCCATTATAACGTGGACCCACCATATTCCACTGCAGAGGAAACACTCTAGAGATGCATTCATCAGTATATAAAGTCAACTTTTCTGCTACCTGAATCCCCCAACAAAGGTTTGTTTGGCTGACACAGAAATGTGTTTTGTGCCAAACAAACAAATCTCATGAGGCATTTTTGTTTGCAGCGCCATTTTGAAGCTAGAGCCAACTTTTCTGGACAGGTTATTGCTTTGTAGAGGACTACTTTCCTCTGAATCTATTAACTTCAGTGAGGTCCACGTTATAACGGCAGTGGAGGAAGATAGGAGAACAGTGTTGCCTATTCTCTGCCTTGTCACTGCTTCCTATAGAGGATAGCTGATATCTATCAACTTCAGTGAGGTTCACGTTATAATGACAGTGGAGAAAGATAGGAGGGCAGCGTTGCCTATTCTCTGCCTTGTCACTGCTTCCTATAGAGGATAGCTGATATCTATTAACTGAAGAATTTTGAAGTTTTTTCTATTATTAATTCCATTAAAACTAGTCTCAAGGACTAACCATTAATTTGTTCCCTTATTTCTTATACTAAAATATTGATTTTTATTGCTAAAGTCTTCCAGAGAAGCCTACAGTTCTAATCTATAATTAAAGAATAATATTAAGTGACATATAACTTAACCTAGCTACATTTTTGGACTGTTGTATAAATTAGAATTGGAACCATTTTGGGCTTATAAGCCTGTGGTACTTTCCTGTAAGTTGTGTAACTCTGAATGATTTAATAAATAAATAAATGAATACCGATATATCTGGTTATATTAACCGTTCAACCTTGTTTAAAATGATAAATTATATTTCAATCGTCAAGGAAAAAGATTTTTCAATAGTTGAATTTAGCTATTTATGTATTAAGAGCGTAATGCGTGACTTTATTTCTCGCGCAGTAAGCAGTTAACAGCAGTTAACAGTTAACAGTTAAGTAAGCAGTAAACAGTAAAACAGTTATCACGCGACGCGAAGCGGAGCCAATTCAATAATTAATTTTGGATTTTCATCTGACCAATAACGATAGTTCTGCTGATTAACGGTACCATTCAAATGAAAATGTGCTTCATCTGTCGTAAACAACATGATGTTTTCATTTTGGTCAAATATGGCCTCCATTTCTCGAGCAAAATTTAGCCGCTTTACATAATCGCCAGGATTCAATTGTTGAACCATGGCCATTTTGTAGGGATGAAATCCTAGATCTTTATGTAAAATACGCCTTACTGACCGATCACTGATGTTCAGTTCAGAAGAATGTCTCCTAGCGGATCGATTAGGACTACGGAGTATGGCTTGCCGAACTCTTTCCACATTTTGTGGAGTGCGTATAGTGCGATGAGCCCCTGGTGGTCGTTTATTCATTACTGTTCCTACTGAACGGAATGATTTTACCCAAAGTAAAATGGTGTTACGAGTGGGTACATTTTCATTTCTCGCAAGATTGAAATGACGACGAAACTCGCGCTGAACTGTAATGATACTCTCATTATTACGCACAAAACTGTCGTAAGTAAACACACGATGCTGCACATTCCACGAATCCATGATGCCGATTAAACAATGACTAGAAAAAATGGTATGATCTACCGAACACATGTTCACTTCAGCTGGCCCAATCCGACTACCAAAATCAGAATACTATCTGTTCTAAAAACATCCACCCTTCCTGCCGCACCCAGTACAACCAAAGATGAAGTTTGTCCCTGCAGAAGATACAAAGGACTCCATTTGTTTCGAGCTGTGTTATCGAAATATTATTTTTTTCTGTGTAGGGTTCGGGGAGGGATTACCTGTAGGAGGATTGTGTTAAATGGACCACAAGGAGAAAGAGATGAGATGGGATGCCATTCAGGTTTTTGCTAGATTGCTCTCTCTTTGCGAGGGTGGTCACTCACTCTCTCTTTCTGTCTCTCGGGTCAGTGAGAGGATAATATAGAGAGAAAAAAGTAGAGATAGAGCGAGGGAAATGAAATATATAGGGGAGAGAGTGAGATAGAGAAGTAAGAGAGAAAGGAGATTGAGAGTGAAAGAGGGAGAATTGAATTGAATCGCTGCCTTTACAATAACTTAGAAAACAAATTAACAAGAAAAAAAATATAAATATAATAAAAATGAAAAAAGAGAATACTTGAACTCCTTTCGAATTTAAGTAGGAGAGAGAGAGAGTGAGAGAGATAAAGAGGGAAGAGAGAGAGGGAAAACAGAGAGAAAGAGAGAATTGAAAAGAGGAGGAAATAGAATGAAAAAGGAAAAGAGAGAAAGAGAGTGACAGATAGTGATAGAGAGAGAGAGAGAAAGTAAGAGGAAAGAGACAGTGGAAAAGTGTGAGACGAAAGAGAGAGAGAAAGAGAGTGACAGATAGTGATTGAGAGAGAGTGAGAAAGAGGAGAGAAAGAGAGAGTGGGAAAGTAATAGACGGAAGAAAAAGAGATAGAGAGAGAAAGATTTGAGAGAGAAAAGAGAAGGAGGAAATAGAATGAAAAAGAGAGAGGGAAGAGAGAGTTACAGTTAGTGATAGAATGAGAAAGAAAGAAGGAAGAGAGAGTGAAAAAGAGAGAATGAAGAGAGAGTGAGAAAGATGGGAGAACGTGAAAAAAGAAGGAGGAAATAGAATGAAACAGAACGAGAGAGAGAGGGAATTAAGTGAAAGAAAGTGTCAGATAGAGATAGAGTGAGTGTGTGAGAGAGAAAAGTGAGTGGTCAGTAGGCTTAGCTCATATACTTCATCCATGATGGCAAAAGGATATAGTAAATCCTTGATGTGGGCTCAGCTTATACCACCCTACACAAATTCACATATGATCGTCTTATTGTTATTAGATTTATGCACGGATGGATAGCGTTGGGGTTTCTTGAAAATTGTCATATAAATCCCATTTGTTACAGTTCTTTAATAGAAGCAATAAATTGATCATTCCACCTTGGAAATGATTGTGATTACAATGAATGACTCAGATCACAGTTTAAATTCTCAAATACCATAGTGAGGTTCACGTTATAATGGCAGTGGAGAAAGATAGAAGAACACTGTTTCCGATTCTATGCCTTGCCACTGCCTTCTATAGAGAATAACCGATACCAGTATATCTGATGTAATATTACTAACTGGTCATCCCTGTTTTTTGAGAAAATATTTCCTTCTTGAGAAATGCAATGATTCAATGATTTGAATGCTAGGAATAGGAACAGTTATGGAAAAAATCCACTAAGGAAATGATAAGGTGCTCAGATTCAATGAAACTTATCTCAATCATTAGACAAGCTACATGATAGTTTTCTTAACTCGGTGACTGGATTTTTGCGTGGTAGATTACAATTTATTTATCCAACTGTATAACTGTATACCTGTTTTGGCCTGTATATTGTATACGAGCCTTGGCCTGTCGTCTTTTTTCTTTAAGGCTACCCTTGAATATAAATGAAAATATAAGTCAAGTAGCTTTTTTAAAATCACAAGACTTGATAATGGCATCATATAGCCCAAACATGTGGTGACTAAATAATTTTAAAAAGGGTAGTTAGATTTCCATTTTTTTAGAGCCTTGGTCTATATAACTATATAGTGGTATTGGTTAAGTGGTGGAGTGGACATTATTGTCCAAACTTCGCCACGTCAACAAATAAAGAAGTATAATTACCCTTACAGCAAACTGGCAATCTCTGGATAGCAGCGCTCATTTTATACGAAGCCACAGCGGCCAACCAGTTACAGATGGAATTAAATAGAGAATGCATTTATTCAAATGCTAATTAATATATAATTATTATTCAACGAAAATCCCAAATAAATGCTTCAAATCACCTCGAAGACATTTGCAGCATTTATTTGGGATTTTCGTGAATAATAATTATATATTAATTAGCATTTGGATAAATGCATTCTCTATTTAATTACATCTGTTACTGGTTGGCCGCTGTGGCTTCGTATAAAATGAGTGCTGCTATCCAGAGATTGTCAGTTTGGTGTTAAGGTAAGCATTCCTGACTGGCAATTGGGAGGTACAGGGTTCGATTCCCGGACTGGCAACTAATTTTTGGATAGTAGTTCTCATCGAATTTCCATCTAGCTGTTAACCATGTTGTCAATGTCTGCAGTTGCAGAGGTCTTCGGGGTGATTTGCAGCATTTATTTGGAATTTTCGTTAATTAATAATTATATATAAATTAGTATTTGAATAAATGCATTCTCTATTCAATTCCATCTGGAAATAAAGAAGTCATTCTATTCTATTTTATATGAGCTGTTTTGTATTTCTTTCACCAAAAAATGAGAAAAATCCACAATGTCTCTATAGACAATGTTTGAGACAAAAAAAAGGCAATTCATCTATCATGTGAAAGTTCAACTGGCATGAGTAAGTAATATTGGAAAGAAGAGAAATAAATTAGATCAAGCTGGACTGGGAAATTGAGTAGATCAAAATAACAGAGCTGCCAATAATTTTCTTATCTTCCGAATTGAGAGAGGACTTCCTTGAAGCGTGAAAATTGCTCAAAGTGGTACAAGGATTGGGTGAGCGCGATGAATGAAGAAAAATGAGAAAAATTAATCGAGGATAGGGTTGTGTGGCAGAGAGAGAGAGATAGCAAGAGGGACAGAGAGAGAGAGAGAAAGAGAGAGAGAAAGAGAGAGAGAGAGCAAGAGAGAAACCGAAATGAAATTGGAAAATGAGAAATTCAGATAAGTAATTCGATTTCGGCTTCGAATCTGATCCTAGGTGTAATTGAAGGCTGAATACTGAGAAGGAGGGTTTAGGAGAGAGAGGGTAAGATACAGGATGATGATTATATTGTGAAAGAGTGAGAGGGGAGATTATGACTGTGTTGTGAAGGAGTGAGAGAGATAGAATGAGGAAGTGTATGGAGTGGGAAAGGGTGGAAACTGCTCTGGAAAGTTTGGGAGAGATAGGATGAAAGGTGACGTCAATTCTATATATTGTTAAAGAGTGAGAGCGAATGAGAGGTAACGTCACTCACCCTATATTTTCGAAGAGTGACAGGGAAGATCATAACTATATTGTGGAGGAGTGAGAGAGATAGACTGAGTATGAAGCGGGAAAGGGTGAAAACTGCTCTAGAAAGTCTGATAGAAAAAGGATGAGAGGTGACGTCACTTTTCTATTATTATGAAAGAGTGAGAGGGAAGATCATGACTGTATTGTGGAGAAGTGAGAGAGATAGAATGATGATGAAGCGGAAAAGAGTGAAAACTGCTCTAGAAAGTCCGATAGAAAGAGTATGAGAGGTGACGTCACTTTTATATATTGTGAAAAAGTGAGAGGGAAGATCATGACTGTATTGTGGAGGAGTGAGAGAAATAGACTGAGGATAAAGCGGGAAAGAGTGAGCTCTAGAAACTCTGATAGAAAGAGTATGAGAGGTGACGTCACTTTTATACATTGTGAGAGAGTGAGAAGGAAGATGATGACTATATTGTGAAGGAGTGAGGGAGATAGAGTGAGGAAGAGTTTGGAGTGGGAAAGGGTGAAAACTGCTCTGGAAAGTTTGGGAGAGAAAGGATGAGAGGTGACGTCAATTTTATATATTGTGGAAGAGTGAGAGGGAACATGATGACTATATTGTAGAGGAGTGAGAGAGATAGAATGAAGAAGAGTATGAATTGGGAAAGGGTGAAAACTGCTCTAGAAAGTCTGATAGAAAGAGGATGATAGGTGACGTCACATTTATATATTGTGATAGAGTGAGAGGGAAGATCATGACTGTATTTTGAAGGTGTGAGAGGGAAGATGATGACTAAATTGTAGAGGAGTGAGAGAGATAGACTGAGGATGAAGCGGGAAAATGGTGGAAACTGCTCTGGAAAGTTTGAGAGAGATAGGATGAGAGGTGACGTCACTTTTCTATATTATGAAAGAGTGAGAGGGAAGATCATGACTATATTGTGGAGAAGTGAGAGAGGATTATAGAGTGGAAAGGGTGAAAACTGCTACAATATGATATATTTTGTTAACTATTTATCAATTATCAAGAATCGAATGAGTTCAAAGTTCAGTGTTTACGAGTTTGTGTTTCTTGAATAGTTCCAAATTTCTTAAATAACTCAATATTATTCGTTAAAAGTGGTATTGAGTGGAATATTACTAATTAATTTATCAATTTAAGCTATCTTAATTCAAAATTTATAATTTTAATGTTTATTTTGGACCAAAATTTTATAAAAATTGTACACATGAAATTCTAACCTTATCTTGGACTTTGTCATCTATAAATTTGGAAGAAAAATAGCACAAGGACTACCTTATTATTTTATCTTTCAATGTTATTACATTAGTGTTATTTGCATTGAGAAACATTGATAAATAAATTCTACATTATTAAAAGACGATCTGGCAGCAGAGAGAGAGCAAAGCGAGAGAGAGATAGAGCTTTGTTGAATGATAGACAAGGATAACAATACAATTGCTGATCAAACACTGCCAATGTAACGTGGACCTCACTATATATTGTGAATGAGTGAGAGAGATAGAAAGAGGAAGAATATAAAGTAGGAAATGGTGAAAACTGCTCCAGAAATTTCGATAGAAAAGGATGAGAGGTGACGTCACTTTTCATTCATGTGCCAATCAAAGGAACGGGAGAGAACTGGGAGTGATTCAAACTGAGATGCTGTACTTCACATGTTGTAGTATTCAACCTATACCTAAGTTTTGGCCTGTGTTCGGTATATACCAAGGGGTATATACCAAGGATCCTGGGGTTGTCTTGTATTATTCTCGACAAAAGAAGAGGAAAACCCACATCTTCAATTCAAGTAGTAGAACGAGTGAGAAGAAAATGGAAGAAAGAAAGCATGGAATTGATATTGATTCACCCCACAGATGACAGGCACTGTGAGCCTAGGAGAGCCCAATGTACCTAGAATACCTAGGCCCGGTTGCACAACAGCCGGTTAAGTTTTAACCGTGATTAATTTCACGAGAATCAATCAGAGAAGGCGTTCTTTTTTGGTTGGACAACAGCCGGTTAAATTTTAACCGTGATTAATTCTACGAGAACCTATCAGAGAAGCCGTCTTTTCAAGAACGCCTTCTCTGAATGGTTCTCGTGGAATTAATCACGGTTAAAATTTAACCGGCTGTTGTGCAACCGGCAACTAGTATTCTAGGTACCTTGGGAGAATCTGTGTAGTTTTAAAGTTGGTGTAAGATATTATATTAAATACCTTCACTGCGCTTTGAAACATTGTCGACTGTAGTGTCGACAAAAATAGTTCAAAAACGAATTATCAACTGGCAGTTCATCAACTTGTTTATCAACAGTTTATCAATTCATCAACTAGTTCATCAACAGTTTATCAATTTATCAACTAGTTCATCATGGATAGATCATGAAATAGATGAGAATTGAAATAGAGTACATAATTCAGTTTCCAGAAACATTACATGATGATTACATGAACCATTGCATGATGAACTTATTCCATTGCTTCTATTTTATAATTCCTATTATAATTAGCGAGCTATTCCTGTATTTATATATCTGGTTATTTTCATATCTGGTCATTTTTTTAATATGGTTATTTTTATATCTGGCTATTTTCATATACGGTTATTCATGTTTAACGGATCTTGGAAACGGCTCTAACGATTTTCACGAAATTTCGAACATAGTAGGTTCATGATATAAGGATTCGATTGCACTAGGTCTCATCCTTGGGAAAACTCGCTGAACGACATTGAAAGGATAATTCATCCTTGGTTGAAACAGCTGTGAATAGTAAAAAAGTGAGTGAGCGAGTAGGTATGTTAAAAATCAAAATATCGCATCCCCGAAATCATAAGATGACGTATAGCCAGCTGTGAAATATAAATACGATCATTTTAAAGAATTGTGTTCTGTTTATCAATGAATAAAAATAACGAGCGAAGCTCGGTGCCCCGATATTGAATTTATTATCTAATCAATTTGTGAAAAATTGAGTAGGTTAGGTCCGATGAAATTTGCTCATTAGTCTCATGACTAGAAAGTAATAATATATTAATTAAAAAAAACTGTGACTCAGTTATCAACATTCTAATTCTACTCTTATTGTTTCCAATCATTTTCTAAAAGTCTCAGACAAAAATCCATCGATATTCCGTTCATAAATTCATTCAGCATTACAATTTTTTGCGATGTAATCAGCTCCTGGTGATGCCATTATGCTAATTTGTTCCAACAGAAGCTGTGTCAAAGCTAATTTCATTTGAGGAGACTTCAATTTCAAATCAGCGACTAATCAAATTATGAATTATTCAATTTTCTCTTGTCTCTTACTAACTTTCACGCCCTCTCCTTCTATAATTTTTCCCGCCTTTTGTCAATCTCATTATCAGGATACCCTACAGAGCAAGTTCTGCTATTGCAAAATGTTACAAGACTCGAACAATAGTCTCCCTTCTCTGAGGTTCGGAAGGCATCTAATTTCCATCAGTTTTCGTCGATTAGTTCCTCCCTCATTGGGCATTATTATTGTTATTATCATCATAATCTTCATGAATTCATCTAGTTACTTATGTTTGCTTTCTTGCAAAGGTACATTTCATGTTTGCATCACATAATCATAAAATTTATTCTGACATCCACGGTTTAGGCATGACCTGTCAGTTCCGGTCCTTGGATTGCCCTGTTCTAGCAGTTCTTTTCCAATATTTTTGAATCTCAATTCTGTGTCAATCTCTTCCTAAACTGCCCAACATGTTTGTTTGTTTGTTTGTTTTTGAAAGCTTCCCAGAGCAACCCAGAAAACTTCCAGAGCTACCCAGCAACCCAGAGAAAGCTTTCCAGAGAGGGGGTATCAGAGTATAGGAATTGTCAAAATTTCTCTGAAACATCTCTCCGTCCTATTGGTTTATTTTTAATTATTCATTAATTTATACCATAAGTAAATCACCAGAATGATAGGGAGAGAATAAGTAAGGTAACCTTGTGCTATTCCTCTCCCAAATTTAGAGAACACATAGTCCGAAATAGGTTAAGTATTTTAGTTTTTCAATTCACAAGACTTCCAGTCCTCAAGTATTTTCACAAAGTAGACTTTCAAATTTACATGCTACAAAACTAAACATAGGAGAAATATTTCACATTATTATAACTGAAATAGGAAATATTCACAAATTAAAAATATAATTTTGAAGAATTACCGCAAACTAACTCTAGAAGCACAGCTTGTAGTTAAATAGTTAAATAATATATTTATTCATCATTTACAATCAACTTAAGGACAAAGAAACAGACTACAGTCCAAAACTTCTTTTCATCACAATTTCATAAAATAAATTGTCCAAATAAAGGTTATGTGCGACTAATCTATCCAATTCTTCACCAACTTCCATATTGAAACAAAACACAAACACTTGAAACAATTAATTCTAAATTTAGAAAGATCAATGTTAGGATAATTAATTTTATCCACCCACAAGCCCCTTGAATTTTTCATAAATCTCAGATAATTTATCTTCTATAAAATGGATGTTGTATATTATCAATCTTAACGAACACCGGAAATAACTCAACGATATTAAAATAACCTTTTCAATAGCCATGCTTCCAATCAGCATAAAGCGAAATCCTCTCACTTGATCATGACTTATTCAGGCATTGATAATTTGATTATCACCTCCACTAATCCGAAGTCAGTGGCGGTTGGTTTTAGGGGGTAGGTAGGGGGGTTAGGGGCAAAGGGAGGGGTCGAAAAGAGGGGATTCCACCCCCTCAGCAAACGGAACCACTTCAAACAATCGCGAGAAGAAGCATCATGAATTATCAATGAAATAGGCTTCAGCGAAACACCTGGGAGGGGAAAATCGCATTAAATATTCAGACGACAAGTGAAAAACTGGAGGTGGTGTAAGAACAGCCATCGATTCTTGTCTCGACTAAAATTCTGGTTTCTGGATAAGCTGGCCGGAAGAAGGAGTGGGGAGAATAATATTTTACAGTTCGTTGTGTCTTCATTATGTACCTATCCATTGATTTTTACTTTTTTGCCTTTTACCATACGTAAGGAAAGTATTGCTTTCCGAAAAAAATTAAGGTACCCCAATTTCTAGATTTGTATACGTTTCAATGTTCCCTGAGTCCAAAAAAGTTTTTTTTTTGGGTATTGGTCTGTATGTGTGTGTGTATGTATGAGTGTATGTGTGTCCGTATACACGATATCTCATCTCCCAGTGACTTGAAACTTAAGGTCCTTACAGTATAAGGATCCGACACGAACAATTTTGATGAAATGCAATTAATTCAAGAGGCTAAAATGGCGAAAATGTTGTCAAAAAAAGGGTTCATCGCGATTTTATTAAAAACGGCTCCAGCAATTTGGTCAAATTTATACCTAATAAAGTCATTGATAAGCTCTATCAACTACCACAAGTCCCATATCTGTAACACTTTCAGGAGCTCCGCCTCATCTATGCAAATTTTGATTTCAGATTTCCAATTATCAGGCTTGAGATACAATTTAAACAAAAAATTTCAAGTGGAAAAGATTGAGCATAAAAATCTCTACAATTAATGTTCAGTAACATTTTCACCTTTAATTGAAAATGAGCTCGAAGTTTTAAATTGGTTAAGATTATTAAATTGGAAACTATTGGCAACTGTTCACTATGAAGAGATAGCAGGTTCGTGTGTCTGCAGCGTTATTGTCCTGTCACCAGCTGGCTTAGATCTTTGAATAGTAGACTTGAGATGCGCTGGAACACTAGCGTCAGTTGATCAATTTTCATAACGGCAAGGAAAGTTGTGTGAGTGCGCCACGCCAGATTTTTTGATACTGGTTTGAAGAGTAAACAGTCTTTATTGTTCTGTAATATTAGTATTTAGGCAACATAAAGTTTTGTGATAAGCTGTTTTTTGATCACCTTTCTTAGTTCCATGTTAGCGGCTGGAAAGGGTACTCTTTCCGGCCTAGGCCGGAAAGAAACCTGTTCTGACGTCAGACGAGAGTCGTCTGCAAACAATGTCTTTCAGATCTACGTAGGGACTGGAAAACTGCTGCTTTCTGTGCAGTGTGGCGAAAACAATTGATTTTGGATTTAGAAAAATCAATGTTAGGATAGTTTATTAATTTCATCCACCCACAAGCCCTTGAATTTCTCATAAATCTCAGATAATTTAACTTTCATAAAATGAATGTTGTATATTATCAATCTTAACGAACACCGAAAATAACTCAACGACATTAGAATAACCTTTTCAAGAGCCGTGCTCTTCCTATCAGCATAAAGCGAAATCCTCTCAATTGATCATGATTTATTCAGGCATTGATAATTTGATTATCACCTCCACTAATCCGAAGTCAGTGGCGGTTGGTTTTAGTGGGTAGGTGGGGTGTTGAGGGGAAAGGGGGGGTGAAAAAGAGGGAGAGAGAGAGAGAATTTCACCCCCTCGGCAAACGGAACCACTTCAAACAATCGCGAGAAGAAGCATCATGAATTATCAATGAAATAGGCTTCAGCGAAACACCTGGGAGGGGAAAATCGCATTAAATATTCAGACGACAAGTGAAAAACCGGAGGTGGTGTAAGAACAGCCATCGATTCTTGTCTCGACTAAAATTCTGGTTTCTGGATAAGCTGGCCGGAAGAAGGAGTGGGGAGAATAATATTTTACAGTTCGTTGTGTCTTCATTATGTACCTATCCATTGATTTTTACTTTCTTTGCCTTTTACCATACGTAAGGAAAGTATTGCTTTCCGAAAAAAATTAAGGTATCCCAATTTCTAGATGTGTATACGTTTCAATGTTCCCTGAGTCCAAAAAAGTTTTTTTTTTTGGGTATTGGTCTGTATGTGTGTGTGTATGTATGAGTGTATGTGTGTCCGTATACACGATATCTCATCTCCCAGTGACTTGAAACTTAAGGTCCTTACAGTATAAGGATCCGACACGAACAATTTTGATGAAATGCAATTAATTCAAGAGGCTAAAATGGCGAAAATGTTGTCAAAAAAAGGGTTCATCGCGATTTTATTAAAAACGGCTCCAGCAATTGGTCAAATTTATACCTAATAAAGTCATTGATAAGCTCTATCAACTACCACAAGTCCCATATCTGTAACACTTTCAGGAGCTCCGCCTCATCTATGCAAATTTTGATTTCAGATTTCCAATTATCAGGCTTGAGATACAATTTAAACAAAAAATTTCAAGTGGAAAAGATTGAGCATAAAAATCTCTACAATTAATGTTCAGTAACATTTTCACCTTTAATTGAAAATGAGCTCGAAGTTTTAAATTGGTTAAGATTATTAAATTGGAAACTATTGGCAACTGTTCACTATGAAGAGATAGCAGGTTCGTGTGTCTGCAGCGTTATTGTCCTGTCACCAGCTGGCTTAGATCTTTGAATAGTAGACTTGAGATGCGCTGGAACACTAGCGTCAGTTGATCAATTTTTCATAACGGCAAGGAAAGTTGTGTGAGTGCGCCACGCCAGATTTTTTGATACTGGTTTGAAGAGTAAACAGTCTTTATTGTTCTGTAATATTAGTATTTAGGCAACATAAAGTTTTGTGATAATATTCATATGTATTCATACATGTTTTAATGAATGAAGATCATTTCAATCTAATTAAATTCAATTATCATTTCTTCCTCTGAATATATCTCAACTTCTTTAAGGTGGCTTCCTCCTGAACGAATACACTCTTGAAATCCATTTTGACGATTCCTCATTGATCGCTTCAACATCTGCGTTTCCTGTTCCCATGATCTGTCCACCTGCGATTTTCTGTTTGTGGAGCTATCTCAAATCAAACGTTTCTACAACATGACCAATAACTGTGGTTGAATCATAACAGACAATTCAAAATGAAATTAACAATATCCCAGCTGAAATGTTGCTGCAATCGTTCAGGAATCTCAACACAGATTTCAAGTGTGTATTCGTGCAGGAGGAAGCCATCTTGAAGAAGTAATTGTCAAAAAGTGATAAATGTTATCAATAATTCTCAAATGGCTAGTCTTGAACTTTAGATTGATTTGAATAAAATCATGTTTGCCCTTCCCTCTGATGTTTTATGGCGTTTTTAAAAGTTCCAGTTATTCTGTGTCACCTGTATAAAGTAAAAAAACTAAACTAAACTAATATTTATTCTTAATCCAGCCACAAATCAATTCTACTTCCAAAAACTCACGCAAAATCTCAATATCGCCGTCTATTTCTGAAAGATATTGATGTTTCGCCAACAACTTCCATGTTGTTATACAAATTTCGAGAGGAAAGTTGGTGCTCTGAAATTTGTATATTGGCTGATAAACTTGATGCTTTGTTGGCTTCACCTGTTTCTGACAGCGTTGGCTTCGAAGTTTCAAGTTTGCTTGAAAGTTCAATTTCGATATTCGATAAGGTGAGGCGAATAAAGAATCCGACCAATTTCAACTTACAAACTTGAAGTTATAAATAAAGTTCTTTCCTGTATCCTGGCATCAACAGCTCTGCTGTGTGGGGAGTTTATTAATATATTCTTTGAGTTTTGTTGAACTTGGGAAATATATCCAAACGTTTCTCTGATGTGGTGAGAAAGTAGGAGAAGAAAGAAGAGGAAGAGAGTGTGAGAGAAGAAAGAAGAGGGAGAGAGTATGAGGGAAGAAAGAAGAGGGAAAGAGTATGAGAGAAGAAAGAAGATTGATTGAGAGAAGAGGAAGAGAATATGAGAGAAGAGGAAGAGAATATGAGAGAAGAGGAAGAAGAGAGAGTGTGTGAGAGAAGAGGAAGAAGAGAGAGTGTGTGAAAGAAGAGGAAGAAGAGGGAGAGTATGAGAGAGAAGAGAAAAAAGAGAGAGATTGTGAGAGAGAAGAGAAAGAGTATGAGAGAAAAGGAAGAGGAGGAAAAGAGTATGAGAGCAGAGGAAGAAGAGGGAGAGTATGAGAGAGAAGAGAAAAAATAGAGAGATTGTGAGAGAGAAGAGAAAGAGTATGGGAGAAAAGGACGAGGAGGAAAAGAGTATGAGAGGAAAAAGAAGAGGGAGAGAGTGTAAGAAAAGAGAAGGAAGAGAGAGAGTGTGAGAGAATCGAAAGAAGAGAGAGAGAGTGTGAGAGAAGAGGAATAAGGGGGGAAGAGTATGGGAGAAGAAACCAGAGGGAAAGAGTATGAGAAAAGAAAGAAGAGGGAAAGAGTATAGGAGAAGAGAAAGAAGTGAGAGAAAAGAAAGAAGAGAAAGAGTGTGAGAGAAGAGAAAGAAGAGAAAGAGTGTGAGAGAAGAGAAAGAAGGGGGAAGAGTATGATAAAAGAGAAAGAAGAGGGAGAGAGTGTGAGAGAAAAGAAAGAACAGGAAAAGAGTATGAGAGGAGAAAGAAGAGGGAAAGAGTATGAGAGAAGAAACCAGAGGGAAAGAGTATTAGAGGAGAAAGAATAGGGTATGAGAGAAGAAGGAAGAGGGAGTGAGTGAGTGAGAAGAGAAAGAAGAGAGATTAGATTAGATTTCTTTATTTATGTATGTTACAATATTTACTGGCTTATACACTAATTTACAACAAATGACGGTAATGCTAATTATTCAACGAATTTTACAAAGTATAGATAATTAATCAATGAGAATAAAGATCAAATTCAATTTAAGAGAGAGAGTGAGAGAGAAAATAAAGAGAGAGATTGATTGATTAATTGCCATTATTAAGGGCGGAGTTAGGACTCCAGGTCCTCTCTGCCACACAACCCTAGAGAGAGAAAAACAGAAACTCAATTGGATCCTTCTACATTTTTCAATCTAGATTATTGAATTTGTTTCGATCATAGAATTATGATTGTTTGATTTATTGCATCTAAAGGTGCGTACACATTTACACGCCGCGAAAATGAGCAATTCACTTTCGATAAGCTGATGCCAAGCTTTTTATATCTGTATCTTGCCGTTTCTGTAAAAATACAGATTTAATCAGCTGATTAAAAGTGAATTGCACATGTTCGCGGCGCGTATATCTGTACGCACCTTAAGATACAAATATTTCTTCCCTATTCAACCTTTTTATACTAATATTAACCCGAATTCATTTAATTCATCTTTTCACTTATCATCCTGATAGAATATTTATCAATATTCTCTACCATCCCAATCACATAGTCAGGTCAACGCTATAATGGCAGTTTTTGATTGAAATTTATGTTGCTATCCTTCTCTATCTTTCGACAAAGCAGATAGCGCTATCCTTTTCCAGTTCCACAGTGGAAACGGCTCCAACGATTTTGATGAAATTCATACCTAAAAATAGTCATCGATAAGCTCTATCAACTGCTACAAGTCCCATATCTGTAAAAATTTCAGGAGCTCCGCCCCATCAATGCAGATAGAATCCCAATTATCAGGTTTCAGATACAATTGAAACAAAAAAAATCGAGTGGAGTAGATTGAGCATGAAAATATCTAAAATTAATGTTCAGTAACATTTTCACCTAAAATTGAAAATAAGCTTCAAATTCGAGAAAATGTGATTATTCAATTACAAATCATTCACTATGAAGAGATAGCAGACCTCTTGTGTGTCTCCAGCGTTATTACCCTGTCACCAGCTGGCTCAAATCACTGAATAGTAGACTTGAGATGCGCGGGAACACTAGCGTCAGGTGATCAATTTTCATAACGGCAAGGAAAGTTGTGTGAGTGCGCCACACCAGATTTTTAAATAATACAAGAGAGAATATGAATACATTCAACGCATTCTATCTGATCTGAGTAGACAAAATCTCCGCTCAAATTTTACGAGGTGCAAATATTTTTAACGACCTTGCTAGCTTCGCATCAGGCTATCTCCAGCATTCATTAAATTAGTTTCTGATGCGTAAGGGATTAAAGTGAGAGGGTAGGTTACTGTTTGCCTTAGGGCTATCGGTGAAGTCCTTAGGGATGGAGGTTATAAGGGAATGAAGGTTACCAGATAACGTTATGACCGTTCACGCATAAAGACTATCATATAGTGAGGTTCATGTTACAATGGCAGTGTTTGACTAGTAGTTCTGTGAACAATAGACCTCACGCAGTATTCTCATCCACTAGTACCAGATGTCAACTGTTTTAAATGTTAACAAACTCAGTTCACGTTTGAATTTGTATTTCATATGATATAATTCACGGTATTTAGATGAAAACGGTAGGGGTCATGAAATGTGTGCGCAGTAGCCAGCCAGCTAGATTGCGTCATCGACACCAACCGAGGTTTTTAACACCTATTAGCAATATTTATTAAACTTATTTATTAAAAACAGATGATTGGATATAAAATGACGTCAGCTACACCGAAATTTAGCACAAACATGCGCGTGACACCTACCGTCTTCTTCTATATACCGTGATATAATTCATCCAGCTCCGTGATGATCTTTCTATCTAATGAAAATTAATTTTTTAGAATCAAAAATATTATAATTTCTCCAGCATTATTTAGTTCATTGTTTATTTTTATTCACCTATTGAATTAGTTTTTCGAATGTGAGAATTGATACTGATGGGCACTCATTAATACCATGACTGCAAAACAAAATATTGAAACCAAAGACCTTAAAGCTGCGATTAGACCAAATTTATTTAAAAAATGTTAATAACTCAATCCTTTTAGATTATATTAGATTGAACATACGCGTAACTTATCATACACATGATGAACATAAATGTGTTTGTCAACTTCCGTTCAATCTAATAGAATCTATAAGGATTAAGTTATAACCATTTTGTTAATAACTTTGGTGTAAACCCAGCTTGAAGATGCACACCTCTTTAATGTCTTTGACTGAAACTATAGACCTTATACAAATACAGTAATAGACTGGTTTCTCCACACATCTGTGTAATCACTTGTCAGCTGATTTATGATGAATAATTCTATAGTCTTATTCTTACTCTAATATTGGCTAATGGAGGAGGCTCTTTTTCCCGTTTATATTATCCTTGAAATGCAAAATTTCCAAAAACCTTGTAAATACTCGTCGACGCGCAATTTAAAAAGGAACATACCTGTCAAATTTCATGAAAATCTATTACCGCGTTTCGCCGTAAATGCGCAACATATATTTTATTTATATATATATATAAACATTTAAACATTATTTAAACATTAAGAGAAATGCCAAACCGTCGACTTGAATCTTAGACCTCACTTCGTTCGGTCAATTAGCAGTATTGCTATCCTTGCCTATGATTCAACATAGCGGATAGCGCTATCTCTTTCTCGCTTTGCTCTGTTGCCAGATCGTCTTTCAACAATGTGGAATTAATAATTAATTAACAAAATAGTTCATATTAATTATGGAAATTTATTATGAAATTATTGAAAAATATAATTTCTTGCATAATAGATTATGATTGTTCATTTTAAACGAGAATTGACAGTTGATATTCTTCTTCTTCTTTCAAACAGGGATTAGGCTATTGCCTGTTCCGACTCACATTCAGCTTGTAATTAGAATAAATAAAAATCTATAAATTAATACTACAGTATGATTAATACAGTTAATATTACATCACTAAACCTGTATCTATATATATAAAAGCGAAATGGCACTCACTCACTGACTGACTCACTCACTCGCAGAACTAAAAATCTACCGGACCAAAAACGTTCAAATTTGGTAGGTATGTTCAGTTGGCCCTTTAGAGGCGCACTAAGAAATCTTTTGGCAATATTTCAACTCTAAGGGTGGTTTTTAAGGGTTTAAATTTCGTCTTTTAGCATGTATATTCTTCTTCTTATTCTCTTAATTATAATTGAAAAATGTCCATACCATATGTTAATATAGAACTATAATCTAGAGAGATTACCTCTTCGAAACAGTTGTTAACTGGTAACTAAATAATAATTTTTGTCATGTTGGCATTAGTTGAGTTGACTTTGTTAGGTTGGCACCAAGTTGAAGATGAAATGCATTTATCGCGGAAAAATTGATTGGGCACTGCTACTTTCAATCAGAGCTATTCCTGGGAATATTATATTACTAGCCGTCAGGCTCGCTTCGCTCGCCATATCCGTTTAGCCAGACGTTTAGTCTGGACCTCCGACTAGATCGTCCTAACATATGATAAAAATGCTCAAATGAAATGCTGATCTCATTCTTGGTCGATCCGATCGGCGGTCCAGGAGGCGGAGCCCCCTGGCTAGACTGATACGGCGAGCGAAGCGAGCCAGACGGGTAGTCAGTCTATAGAGGGCATTGACAAGACAGAGGCAACGACAACGTTGATCTCCTATCTTTCTCCAATGCCATTCGTAGACTTCACTATAGTCGCTGGATATAGCATCATAAAACCGTACAACTTCTTTTATAGGTCTACTCTCCTAGTAGGAACATACTACTTTTCCCTCTACAGTATACTACCTTACTATCAGATGGTTATAAACATGCTGATACATAGGTATATATTACTTCAGTTATAGCACCACATTGGAATACAGGTGTACTATTATACGATAGATACAATCATAGTTGTACTATCATACGAGCTTTCGAAATATAAAAGCAGCCTTAATACTTCTTATAGTACTAGACTTCGTTTCTACCTTAGAAACTATTATGATCCATATAAAATGAAACACATTATATCTATAGAAAATATAGATTCTAATAGAATCATAAGACCACAGAAGATATACGTCTATATAGGGATAGAATCTATTTTCTTCAAGGTTATTGACTATCAAGGTTTTTATCTCACTTTCATTTGCATAGGAAAAAATATTCTGCAGAGGAAAGTGAACCTTTTCTTAGATAATCCTTGGTGAGGATTTCTCTATCAGAAGGTTATAAATTATTTATCATTTTTTTGTTTCTTTGCTTAACAAAATTAAAAAAAAAAAATTATAAAAAATTTTCATCATCAGGCTATAATCTACCTTCCTCCGCTTATAAGCTTTGGTTTTTTTATAGAATTTTGTAAGCTTTGTTTGCTTAGTAATGATCGTTCAAAAAATTATCAAGACTAAGTTAAGGTTAGGAACCTCCTGACGGAAGTTCCACTCCACCTGAATATATCATTCAAGCTGTCAATGAGCCTTACGACTGTCATACTTCAGCCGGGATGGACAGTTTATCGCGCCCATCCAATAACACGACGTCTTCCTTATGGAATACATAACAATCGTACTGTAAAAATATTTTTGGTTCAATTCTGCACTTTCTTCCATGTTCTGTTTAAGTATTCTTCATCTATAACAGTTTTTCATGTTACATTTACATTTACTTTTTCATGTATGTTTTGGAAAGAAATAAATGATTGATTGATTGATGTTTCAGGTGAGTTTTCCTGTTCATTGTGTCGCGAAGAATGTTATTTCACTTAAGCCTCGAGCAAAGTAAGTCACTAAACTGCATAAAGTTCACAAATTTTACAAATCATTTCTTAAAATATTTCCGCTGTATCAACAACAAAGTAACATCATTGGATAAATTCCATCAGTCACATCATATAATTATCGAAAATTCAAAAACAAATACGTTTTGCTACCAAAGAAGAAATAACATCAAATTATTAGTCTACCATGATGTACACAACAATCTAGAATTGATTATTTTCTCAGCAATTTTTTGAAATCTATGCAAAGGGAAAAAACTGGATGTCTTTCACACTCTTTAGAAGCAACTCAAATTAGGGTGCGAATCTGCTGATTACGTCATAGTTTTCTGATTTCTAATTACATCATAACTAATCTTGGAAAAAGCCGTTTATTCGCAGTTGACCAATAATGAAGAGAAGAAGAAGGAAGAAGAAGAAGAAGAAGAAGAAGAAGAAGAAGAAGAAGGAGGAGGATGAGTGAGGAGAGGAGGAGGAATGAGGAGGAGGAGGGAGAGAAGGAGGAGAAGGAGAAGAAGGAGAAGAAGGAGAAGAATGAGAAGAAGGAGAAGAAGGAATCAACACTGCCATTATAACGTAGACATTACTATAGCTTCTACTTCAAAATTGGATAAGAATAATTAGATTAGATTTATTTATTCCTATTCTATTTGGAATATTTGGAGAGGATATTCTACAGTAGGAAGTCTGTTCTTTGTTAAAGAATACAAAGAATCTTTTCTGAGATACATAGAAATTCCAAGACTTTCTCAATAATTAACAGATGAAAATTGATGAGAAATGCATTTAGCTCATTTTCCATCTAGCTGTTAACCCTGTTGTCAATATTTGCAGTAGCTGAAGTCTTCTGGGTGATTTACAGCGTTTAATTTGGATTCTCGTTTAATATTATCCAATGTACCTAGAATATATTCTACGTATCTTGATATTAACTTTCTCAATTGATTATTGTATGTTTTTATTTTATTCTATCATGACACTATTTATATTGTATGAATACGATAAATAGAGAAGACTCACGAAGCTGAGACTAACTCGAGAACAGTAGTACTATAGTTAGGTCCACGTTATAATGGCAGTATTTGATCAACATTGGTGTTGCTATCCTTGTCTATCATTCGACAAAGCACATAGTGCCATCCTTTTCTAGCTCCACAACTTTGCCAGATCGTTTTTCAACAATGAAGAAATATAACTAACATCAAAATATTCAATCGGAACTAAGAAAATGTATCCCTGAATCATTGAATAGTTATTTGTGCAACTAGTGCGCAAAGTGACAGTTTGCTGCACCGAAAGAAATGTTTACGCACGAGCCGTAGGTGAGGGCGGAATGGTTTCTTGAGTGCAGCAGAGGAACTTTGCGCACGTATTTCACATTAAGTTTTTCCTACAGTTGAATATGAAAAGTGGTTGATTATGGGTAAAATGATAGCTGAAATCCATTAAATGTTTGTCTGTATATTTTGTTATTAATAACAGCTTTAATTTATTTTAAACTTGATAATCCAATTGAAAATTAGTAATCGATAATTTATTCAAATTAAGAATTAAATCTATCCAATACATTTGAAAATTTGAATAATTTCCAGTAATTCTTAATTTCTGAATAATTTTCCAATCAATCAATTCATGAATGAAAAAAATATTATTTGAAATAATGAATAAATAATTATATTAAAAATGTATATTTTAATGAGTTCTCATTTTTATTCATTTGGAAATCAGGAAAAATATAGATAGAACAAATTAGCATTCAAAATACACGCCAACACTGTCAACAGCTGATTGGGATGGCTGCAAGATAATACGCAAAGTATTAAGAGTACGCAAAGTAATATTTTGCGCACTAGAGCGGAAAAGTGATTCTTTGCAACCTGCAATCAGTGCAGCAATGGCCACTTTTCAAGGTAACTGTAGGAAAAAATATTTTCATAACGAATAAAATATGATTGATTATTTCAAACGAGAATGATCAGTTGATATTATATCGGATATATAGCCTTCTTCTATAGAAGACAGTGACAAGGCAGAGAATCGGCAACGTTGTTCTTCTATCATTCTTCACTGCCATCATAACGTGGACCTCACTATAGTCTTTCTAAGCGGGGATTACGTATGTTGAATGCTTTTCTATTTTTCTCCCGATTTTATCCTGTTCCACGGTTCATTGATGATGCTATTGCTGATATTGAAGGGTTCATCTTCCTGCCTGCCTATAAATCTAGGCAACACAATTTGATAAAATCGATTTCCCAGCCGGGAAAATTGATGGAGAAAATGAGATTTGGGAAAGCGCCTTACGTAAGAGGTTAGATCACCCGTAGGCGCTTTCCCAAATCTCATTTTCTCCATCAATTTTCCCGGCTGGGAAATCGATTTTATCAAATTGTGTTGCCTAGATTTATAGGCAGGCCGGAAGATGACCCTTCAATATCAGCAAAAGCATTATCAATGAACCGTGGAACAGGATAAAATCGGGAGAAAAATAGAAAAGCATTCAACATACGTAATCCCCGCTTAGAAAGACTATAGTGAGGTCCACGTTATGATGGCAGTGAAGAATGATAGAAGAACAACGTTGCCGATTCTCTGCCTTGTCACTGTCTTCTATAGAAGAAGGCTATATATCCGATATAATATCAACTGATCATTGTCGTTTGAAATAATCAATCATATTTTATTCGTTATGAAAATATTTTTTCCTAGTTACGTTGAAAAGTGGCCATTCCTGCACTGATTACAGAACGCAAAGAATCACTATTCCGCTCTAGTGCGCAAAATATTACTTTGCGTACTCTTAATACTTTGCGTATTATCTTGCAGCCATCCCAATCAGCTGTTGACAGTGTTGGCGTGTATTTTGAATGCTAATTTGTTCTATCTATATTTTTCCTGATTTTCAAATGAATAAAAATGAGAACTCATTAAAATATACATTTTAATATAATTATTTATTCATTATTTCAAATAATATTTTTTTCATTCATGAATTGATTGATTGGAAAATTATTCAGAAATTAAGAATACTGGGAATTATTCAAATTTTCAAATGTATTGGATAGATTTAATTCTTATTTGAATAAATTATCGATTACTAATTTTCAATTGGATTAACAAGTTTAAAATAAATTAAAGCTGTTATTAATAACAAAATATACAGACAAACATTTAATGGATTTCAGCTATCATTTTACCCATAATCAACCACTTTTCATATTCAATGGTAACTGTAGGAAAAATTTAATGTGAAATACGTGCGCAAAGTTCCTCTGCTGCACTCAAGAAACCATTCCGCCCTCACCTACGGCTCGTGCGTAAACATTTCTTTCGGTGCAGCAAACTGTCACTTTGCGCACTAGTTGCACAAATAACTATTCAATGATTCAGGGATACATTTTCTTAGTTCCGATTGAATATTTTGATGTTAGTTATATTTCTTCATTGTTGAAAAACGATCTGGGAAAGTTGTGGAGCTAGAAAAGGATGGCACTATGTGCTTTGTCGAATGATAGACAAGGATAGCAACACCAATGTTGATCAAATACTGCCATTATAACGTGGACCTAACTATAGTACTACTGTTCTCGAGTTAGTCTCAGCTTCGTGAGTCTTCTCTATTTATCGTATTCATACAATATAAATAGTGTCATGATAGAATAAAATAAAAACATACAATAATCAATTGAGAAAGTTAATATCAAGATACGTAGAATATATTCTAGGTACATTGGATAATATTAAACGAGAATCCAAATTAAACGCTGTAAATCACCCAGAAGACTTCAGCTACTGCAAATATTGACAACAGGGTTAACAGCTAGATGGAAAATGAGCTAAATGCATTTCTCATCAATTTTCATCTGTTAATTATTGAGAAAGTCTTGGAATTTCTATGTATCTCAGAAAAGATTCTTTGTATTCTTTAACAAAGAACAGACTTCCTACTGTAGAATATCCTCTCCAAATATTCCAAATAGAATAGGAATAAATAAATCTAATCTAATTATTCTTATCCAATTTAGAAGTAGAAGCTATAGTAATGTCCACGTTATAATGGCAGTGTTTGATTAGCGATGGTATTGCTATCCTTGTCTATCATTCAACAAAACGGATAACGCTATCTCTTTCTCGCTTTGCTCTGTTGCTAGATCGTCTTCTAACAATGTAGTATTATTAATTAATTGGAAAAATGTTCCATCTTTATTATGAAAATTCATTATAAAATTATAGGGAATAGTTATTTGTGCAACTAGTGCGCAAAGTGACTGTTTGCTGCACCGAATGAAAAGTTCACGCACGAGCCGTATGCGAGGGCGGAATGGTTTCTTGAGTGCAGCAGAGGAACTTTGCGCACGTATTTCACATTAAATGTTCCCTACAGTTACCATTGAATATGAGAAGTGGTTGATGATGGGTAAAATGATAGCTGAAATCCATCAAATGTTTGTCTGTATAAATTAATAACAACTTTAATTCATTTTAAGCTTGATAATCCAATTGAAAATTCAATTAATCCAATTAATTTGAAAATTTGAAAATTTGAATAATTTTGAGTAAATCCTAATTACTAAATAATTTTTCAACCAATCAATTTATGAATGAAAAAAATATTCTTCGAAATAATGAATAATTAATAATCTTCAAAATGTATAATTTAATGAGTTCTCATTTTCATTTATTTGAAATTCAGAAAAAAATAGATAGCACAAATTCGCATTCAAAATACACGCCTACAATGTCAACAGCTGATTGGAATGGCTGCAAGATGATATGCAAAGTATTGAGAGTACGCAAAGTAATACTTTGCGCACTAGAGCGGAAAAGTGATTCTTTGCGTTCTGTAATCAGTGCAGGAATCGTCACTTTTCAAGGTAACTGTAGGAAAATATAATTTCTTGCTTAATAAAATATAATTGATTATTTTAAACGAGAATGAACAGTTAATATTACATCAATGAACCTGTATCAGCTACCGTCTATAGAAGGCATTGAGAAGACGGAGGATCGGCAACGTTGATCTTCTATATTTCACCACTGCCATAACGTGGACCTACAATAGTAAAACCCATCCACAAACCCTGCTATAACAGTCTACAGTTTGTTTCCCAAAATTGATTTAGATCGGTTGTCTACAATTCCCTGGATAGTGATCTATTCTTGATGCAACAGAAAAATGAAGGATCCAATCCAATAAGATCTGACAACACTGTCTGCCTAAGGACGACAGGGAAATATTTTCCCAATGACAGTAGCTAGGGAGACCTTAGACAGGGAAAGAGGGACCAGCCATGTCCTTCTAACAGACAAATCTTCCCTGCTCCTCTAACCATAACCCTCAATTTCTTTCTTCCATCACATTGTTCATCCGCCAAGCACCCTCCAACTCACCACATTCCATTTTCCCTCTTTGTCTAGCCTTTTCTGATCGCCAATCTCCTTCACACTTTTCGAAAAGGTCCTTCTCAATCCCTCTTTATCTAGCAACTGCTTATCACTTATTTCCGTCTCACTTGTCGCAAGGTCCTTCTCAATCCCTCCTTGTCTATCCTCTCCTGATCACTTAACTCCTTCTCACTTCTCTCGAGGACATATACCAACTCCGCTCGCGGTTAAAGGCTCCTACACACAAGTACATTTCGTACGTCGTGACGTCATCACTGCTTGTCACATTTGTCCCGTTCTCACTCTGTCAAAGTGATAACTTTAAAACTCTCTCTGATAAATATTTTCTTCATAATAGACATTCATTTATATTCGATTAGCAAAAAATTTCTTTGAATCCGAATGTATACATGTTCTAGAGATCCACGTTGCTCAGTGTGAAATTACACAGGAATATAATATGTTCCTATGTAATATACGATATCAAATCATTGACCGAGCGAAGTGAGGTCTAAGATTCAAGTCCACGGTTTGGCATTTCTCTTAATGTTTAAATGTTTATATGTTGCGCATTTACAGCGAAACGCGGTAATAGATTTTCATGAAATTTAACAGGTTATGTTCCTTTTTTAATTGTGCGTCGACGTATATATAAGGTTTTTGGGAATTTTGCATTTCAAGGATAATATAAAAGGAAAAAGGAGCGTCCTTCATAAGCTAATATTAGAGTAAAAATCAGACTATAGAATTATTCATCATAAATCAGCTGACAAGCGATTACACAGATGTGTGGAGAAGTCAGTCTATTGCTGTATTTCCATTAGGTCTATAGTTCCAATCCGGTACTTGTGGATGAGAAAACTGCGTGAGGTCTACTGTTCACAGAACTACTAGTATATATATATCAAAACAACATTTTTTTTTAGTTTTAGGGTTTTCTGTATTCAGTTTTAGTTGATCAGAGATTGACAATGGTGTAATAACCGAAACCGGTCTTTCTAAGTATCAATAAATCTGTGGTTTTTGACAATTTCTCAGTCTTTTCCATTCAAAACAACATTTATGGAAGACTAGCAGGTCTAATTGAAAACTTGACAAACTGGACCTACTGAGATCTTGAAGAATTGAGAATAGGCCTTTAAACATCCTCTGTAAATTGAGAAACAATATTCAAAATTTAAAGTTAATCAGTTGAGTAGTTCAGACGTGATGATACGTCTTTCTTGAATTTCCTATCCCGTACGTGTATAAGCCAGTTATTTCCTCTATTATTGATTGTAAAAAGTGGGGTCTATGTTTTAACTAGGATTTTGATCCACGTCCAAACGCATTGATGGAATTCTATGAGATTTAGCAGGATTATTCCTTTTATAACCGCGCGTCGATGTATACACAAGGTTTTTTTTGAAATTTTGCATTTTTAGGATAATAATGAAACGAGAAGGAATTTCCGTCATACTCAGATATCACTTTGATACAATATATAATCTATTCCGAAGATAGGATTAATCAAACTATAGAATTATTTATAACTAGTAGTTCTGTGAACAGTAGACCTCACGCAGTCATCCACAAGTACCTGATTGAAACTATAGACCTTATGGAAATACAGCAATAGACTGGCTTCTCCTCACATCTGTGTAATCTCTTGTCAGCTAATTTATGATGAATAATTCTATAGCCTGATTTTTAATCTAATTTTGGCGTATGAAGGCGGCTTTTTTTCCCTTTTATATCATCCTTGAAATGCAAAATTTCCAAAAAACCTTGTATATACGTCGACGCGCAATTAAAAAGGAACATACCTGTCAAATTTCATGAAAATCTATCACCGCGTTTCGCCATAAATGCGCAACAAATGAACATATAAATATTTAAACATTTAAACATTAAGAGAAATGCCAAACCATCTACTCGAATCTCAGACCTTCACTTCGCTCGGTCAATTAATCAGCTGACAAGTGATTATTCATTGCATGCATTATACAGATGTCTGGAGAAGCCGGTGAACAGGTGACACCAGATACTTGTGGATGAGAAAACTGCGTGAGGTATACTGTTCACAGAACTACTAGTATTATTGATATCTCCTTATGTTATATTCTCCGTATCCCTACACTTTGTACATGAGTGGCCATACACATTGTAACCGCGGGGCGGAGTTAGTATCCCCTTTTTTTCGCTTCCTCATTATAAATTATCTCCTTATCTCCTATATTTTCTGTATCCTACGCTTTGTACTTGAGTGGCCATACACATTTTGACCGCGGGGCGGAGTTCGTAGATTTCACTCTGTCTAGCATCTTCCGATCACTTATGTCCTTCTCACTTCTTGAGCAGGGAGCGGCCCTTTCCAACCCCACACAAGGCGTGACTCACCATTCCTCCCCAGAACTTTCCCTTCTTACAAGAACATTCCCTTTCTTAGATCATCCCTGCCATTGCAACCCAATAACTGTGTACAGATCTTTTATTATTTATCCATCCAGAGACCATAACTGTTTCCACTGTTGCAACTACTTTTCCTGATTGCTCCCAGATATTTATTACGTAGATTACAACCACTCTTATTCAGCAACATCGATAAAGTTGAAAGCACTACTTGTTACAGGACATCTATTTTTCGATTATCTCAATTGATATCCAACGATAACAACTGTGGACGCAAGAGGAAATTGTGTTTTTCCAAGTCAAAGTTAATTCCACTACTGAAATTTGAATCTGGTTTTAGTACAGGAATCAATTTCTGTTGATCTTGAAATGAACAGGTTCAACTGGAAAAATTATCACTTTTTGCTATTAGAAAAATCTGGTGTGGCGCACTCACCCAACTTTCCTTGACGTTATGAAAATTGATCACCTGACGCTATTGTTCCCGCGCATCTCAAGTCTACTATTCAAAGATTTGAGCCAGCTGGTGACAGGGCAATAACGCTGGAGAAACACAAGGTCTGCTATCTCTTCATAGTGAATCATTTTAATAGAATCAACAGTTGCCAACAGTTTGCAATTGGATAATCACATTTTCTCGAATATCGAGCTTATTTTTGATTTTAGATGAAAATGTAACTGAACATTAATTGTAGAGATTCTCATGCTCAATCTTTTCCACTCGAGATTTTTTGTTTAAATTGTATCTGAAGCCTGATAATTGAGAATCTAAAATCAAACTTTGCATGGATGAGGCTGAGCTCCTGTAATTTTTACAGATATGGGACTTGTGGCAGTTGATAGAGCTTATCGGTGACTATCTCAGGTATAACTTTAATCAAAATCGTTGGAGCCGTTTTCGAGAAAATCGCAAAAAACCCTGTTTTTGACAACATTTTCGCCATTTTAGCCGCCATCTTGAATCGCATTTGATCGAAATTGTTCGTATCGGATCCTTATATTGTAAGGAACTTACGTTCCAAATTTCAAGTCATTCCCTTAATTGGGAGATGAGATATCGTGTACACAGACGCACATACCCTCATACACACACACACACACACACACACACACACACACACACACACACACACACTCACTCACATACAGAACAATACCCAAAAACCATCTTGGACTCAGGGGGCCTTGAAACGTATAGAAATTGGGATACCTTAATTTTTCCGGAAAGCAATACTTTCCTTACCTATGGTAATAGGGCAAGGAAAGTAAAAAACGACTAGCAGTCAGATATTTAACAATAAATGAATTATTAATTACTCACTGTGACAACTACCAAGAAGATGGCGGACCTGCCGAAAGATCTTGTCACAGTGAGTGATTAATAATTCATTTATTGTAAATATCTGACTGCTAGTCGTTTTTTCTAATAGCAAAAAGTGATTTAATGATAAGCAGTTCGTGATGGAAAACAACATTGAAGGAAAAATTATGTTGAAAGGATGCCAGATGATAAAATGCTAGAAGCTGTCATGAAATATAGAAGATATATTGATGAACCTCTGAAAAAAGATGGTAAGTGTAAGGCTCAACTCACACTACCTCGACTCAAATCGTACGACTCCAGTCGAGGATACTCCAGTCTCTTGACGTTACGACTTTTTTACTCATTGTCACTACTTCGGTTCCATGCTATTCAATTTCTAACCTCACATTATTAGAAATATGAGACCCAATTCGTTACTTCTGCGCATGTAACCACTCTTAGAATATTATTATGAATCTATTGTCTTATCTAGTTCTTATTATTGTCTTATCTCAAATGATGAAACATCACTTTCATAAAACATAACCTCAGTTTCATTAAAAATGCACGGTACTACGCAACTTTAGTCGAGACTCGACTCTGTCTCACAGTCGTGAGGTCGCGGAGACAAGGGACTACAATTGAAAAATTGACAAACCGATATCGACAAAATTGATATCTTGACCTACCGGTATCTTGAAGAATTTGAAATAGTCCTATGGCTTAACACACACTTCCGCGACTCAGGTCGAGAAGATAATCGACTCTAGTAGATAGCAAGTCTTTTCAAATGGTGACACTCAGACCAGTCTACTCTAGTCTCCGCGACTGTCACCATTTGAATACACATGCTCTCGGCTAGAGTCGTGTCTCTTCTCAGTAAGAGTCGCGTAAGTGTGTGTTAAGCTATAGAACTATTTCAAATTCTTCAAGATACCGGTAGGTCAAGATATCAATTTTGTCGATATCGGTTTGTCAATTTTTCAATTGTAGTACCTTGTGGAGCACTGGTTATCTCCTAGTATAATATAAATTTATAATGTATGAATTTAGGGCTACTTTCTTGTATTTATAAAATAGAATTATAGTACTCTTAAAAGTTAATAAAATAATAAAACAAGATTACAAATTGTAACGTAACTACTAGTTTCGGTAATTACACAATCGTCAGGTTTTTATTAATTTTAAAAGGTACAATAATTGTATTTTATTATTTTATAATGATATAAACTGTGGTAGCCAACCTTACTCGATTTTCTCATTCATCAAGTGGGGAGTAATAACAAGAACTCGGTATTTTAAATTACAGTAATTAACGATTCTATTCGGTAAACCGTTGGGTTGAAGCACAATGAACATGATGTAGAATCCTGCATGGTCAGCAATAATGCCACCAAAAACGCTCCTATAAGGGAGAAGAATATTCGCATGGAGCTTTTCGGTTGACCGTTATTGTTGTAGAAAGTACTTTAGGGCAGCGCCATTGAAATTGAATAATTGAGCACATTAGCTTCCCCATAAAAGAAGCAAATGGGAGTTGGTGAATCTCCTAATCTTTTTACATGTCGGGAATTAGTGGTTTACTGAAATTAAAATTTGTTGGGTTGGTCGTTTGAATGGAAAGATGGATGTATTTTGATAATCTATTATAGTTTCATTCAATTGATGAATGGAAAACCATTTTTTCACCTTCAGCTTCTTCTCTAATCATGATTTTAATTCATGATAGCAAGCACTTTATTGATTGATACAATAAGTACATCATCAAAATGATAGGGAGAGGAAAAATAAGGTAACCTTGTGCTATTCCTCTCCCAAATTTGGATAAGGTTACACATAGTCCGAAATAGGTCTTGTAGTTGTCTACTCCAAAAAATGTTTATTTATTTATTTATAAAAAATACATACAGGTATGGGAACAACAGGCATTATAGCCCAAAACTGTTCCCGATTCAAGAAAACGAAGTTTTTCATAATTATCAAGAGAAAAAAGTTAATGAAAAATTACAAATTATTAAAAATCTGGTGTGGTACACTCACACAACTTTCCTTGCTCATATTTGAAACTACAATCAGACTTAAGTATATGTGTATATATAATTGTTTTCAGAATACTTTTTCCTTTGTGTAAATTGTGAAATTCGATGATTTTTCTTAGTCGTCATTTTTCAAATACGTCAAAACAGCTGTTCTACAGATGAAATATCTCGATTATGTGTTCTTTTACCTACCTACCTTATGCACGAGAAGGAGGTTACAAAGTCCATTTCTCAAGGATGGGGTGGACCCCCCATTAGTTTCCCAGGAAGGAGACTCATGCCAGTTAATAGAGCTGATAAATAACTATACAGAGTATGAATTTGAAAAAAATCGGTCAAGTTATTTTGAGAAAATCGTGAAAAACATGGTTTTTTAGTAATTATCCACCATTTTTCTCAAGTATATTACGGAGCTCCTGCAATTTTCTCAGAAATGAGACTCATGTCAGTTGATAGGGCTTATAAATAGCTATATATGGTATGAATTAAAAGAAAATCGTTGAAGGCGTTTTCGAGAAAACCGTGAATAACATGGTTTTTTAGTAATTATCCGCCATTTTTCACAAGAATATTACGGAGCTCCTGCAATTTTCCCAGAAATGAGACTCATGTCAGTTGATAGGGCTTATAAATAGCTTATAAATAGGGCTTATAAAATCCATGGTATAAATTTGAAGAAAATCGTTAGAGCCGTTTTCGAGAAAACAGTGAAAAACATTGTTTTTTAGTAATTATCCGCCATTTTTTCCGCCATTTTGAATTTCATTTTATTGAATTTCTTGTAAGATCCTCATGGCAGAAGAACCTTAAGTTTAAAATTTCAAGTCAATCGGTTGATTATCGTGTTGTTCACAGACATACACACACATACACACACACACACACACACACACACACACACACCACACACACAACACACACACACACACACACACACACACACACACACACTCACACACACACCACACACACACCACACAACACACACACACACACCACACACACACACACACACCACACACACCACACAACACACACACACACACACACCACACACACACACACACACACACACACACACACACACACACACACACACACAACACCACACACTCACACACACACACACACACACACACACACACACACACACACACACACACACACACACACACACACAGACCAACACCCAAAAATCATGTTTTTGGACTCAGGGGACCTTGAAACGTATAGAAAACTTGAAATTAGGGTTCCTTAATTTTTTTTGGAAAGCAATACTTTCCTTACCTATGGTAGTAGGGCAAGGAAAGTAAAAATGAGACCTTAATCATTTTCACAAAGTAGATTTTCAAATTTAGATGCTTCAAAACCGAACATAGAAGAAATATTTCACATTATTATCACTAAATTGGGAAATATTCACATTTTTTTGTGTAGTTGAGAAGTTGATATTGTGGTAATTATTCTTACTCATATTAAATAAAAATACTAAGAAATTGTCAAAATAACAAGAGTAATTAAGGACAATTCCCAATATAGTTCAAATGACCAGATGCATTTCAACCAATACAACACTAAGAATTTAGTTGTATCATAACATTGTAAACATACATTAGTCAATAGTTTTCCCATTTACATATTTGTTTTATAATCATTTAGGATTGTTTTCTTGGTTCTTATTTTGTACTGAAAGTAAATTTTGTTATGATGGTGAGTCTGTTGCTTAAGCCGCCATTTTGTGACACCGTTAAGTGGGAGGAGACTGTCTAGCTGGGCCAATGGCAGGCATTCATGCCCTTGAGCAATAGCAGTACTCGCCTACTAGTATAAATTCTGTTGTTCTTGTATTTATTATTAGTTCATCAGAGATTAAAAATGGTGTAACAACCGAAATCGGTCTTTCTAAGCATCAATAAATCGGTAGACTTTGACAATTTTCTAGTATTTTTATTTAAAATATTTACATACCGTTATTGACGAAATAATTTTGCAGGACCAAAAAATAAAATTGAATAATTATATCACTTCTCAGCTTGATTTTTTTTATTCCATTTTTTAGCATCCTAATGATGTGTTTTAGGTAAATGAATTTGTCAATGATATTAGTCCCAAGCTATCAATCTCCTATACTAGGTTCGACGTTATAATGGCAGTATTTGATGAACATTGGTGTTGCTATCCTTGTCTATCATTCGACAAAGCAGGTAGCTTCATCCTTTGCTAACTCAACAACGTTACTAGATCAGATTTCAACTTTGTAGAAATATAATTGATTAACGAAATATTGAATCTCAAACATAAAAATTCATCACAAGTAACTATTAAATCAGATATACCGGTAACAGCTATTCTCTACAACAAGGTAGAGAATCGGCAAGGTTGTTCTCCTATCTTCTCCAAATCCATTAAAACTTGAATCTCACCATTTATCAAACAGATCATAGATTATTTGAATATTCAATCTTAATCATGAAAATTTATCATAAATCAGAAATATCACTAACAGCTATTTTCTATAGAAGGCAGAGGCGAAGCAGAGAATCGACAACGCTGCTCTCCTATCTTTCTCCATTTCCATTATATCGTGGAACTTTCTAAGCTCAAATCAAATCAAATCAATTTATTCCTCTTTATAAATACACATTACAAAAAATTATATAATGCATAACAGGAAATTCTCTATGCATTCCACCATAGAGAAACGATAGCATAAGTAGATATCCCATGGTATAGGGCGTTTATGTCGCAACTTTTACTGATATCCCAAGCCGATAGTTCACTTAGTTCTTTCCTATGCAGCTGTGTGACGCTGGTAGTCTCTCAAATTGTGCCGTTCATACACTTTCACCCCAACAAAACAGTAAAAATTGACAATAATCGACAGTAATCGGCTTGAGATAACAGTAAAAGTTGCGACATAAATTCCCTATACCATGGGATATCTACTTACGCTATTGTTTCTCTATGATTCCACTATGGAATAAGAATTCTCACTATGCTTGCTTCTGATTAGAAACAACTCTCTGACTTTTGATAAATACCTTCCACACTTCCACAGGTCATGAATAATTTAATTTTTTGTGTCGGATCTATATTGTTGACAGCCAATCAGAGCACGCCCCGCTGGAAACGACAATTTTAGTGTCCTTTATAAAATGTGCTCGTCTCCTGAAGTGGCATATATACGACAGGCGGGGACATAAAAATGAAGTAACCCACCTTGGAGCAGTAAAACTCGCGTTGTCAGCGGATTGAAATCTCCATCTTGCTGAAGGCAATATACGGGGAAGAGTATAATATATTATGTGGGATAGAATATATAATATAGGATAGAGTCTCAGTGGTTCAGGTGAGCTGTTTGTTGAATGTCTGACATCTTGAAACCAAATGTGGCTTGGTTTGTGTACAGAACTTGAGATGTGGCTTCTGGGAACATGTTTGAGTTCTCAGATATGATGAGGCGGCTTAAATATTGATTCTATATTGGATATTATTCAAATAGGGTGGGAGAGGGTAGGGAAGGATAGGATAGGACAGGATAGGATAGGATAGAATAGGATAGGATTGATTGATTGATTGATTGAGTACTTTATTTATGTAGATTACAATATATACTGTCTTATACACTTATATACAATAGCTTACAATACAGCAAAATTATAGATGAATTTACATGATATAGACTAAGAAAATAATTATTGAACTGTATATGATATGAAAACGCAATTTGTAATATAATAACTATAGATAATAATTATATTGTTATACATCTACATAAATTGGCGGAGCTTTGGACATATCAATGTCCATTCTTCGGAAAGAATATTAAAAATATCCTCCCCACTAACTCTCTACCAGGATAAGATATGATAGGATAGGAGGATAGGATAGGATAGGAATTGGATACTATTCAAACCTCCATCATTCCTTTCAAATAACATATGAATGCCTCTCATTTGAGCGAAAGTGACGATTTAAGGCGAATCTCTTTATAGTGAAGTACACGTTCTGATGGGAGTAAAGTAAGATTGGAGGACAGCGTTGTCGATTCTCTGCCTTGCCACTGCCTCCTATAGAGGATCTGGTGACACTGGTAAATCTGATGTGATATCAACTGCTTATTCTTGAAGAAAATAATAAATATTATCTATACTATAATAAAGTAAATAGCTGGCTTATACACGTACGCATTAGGAAAATCATGTTTTCCTACAGTTACGTTGAAAAATGGCCATTGCTGCACTGATTACAGAACGCAAAGAATCACTTTTCCGCTCTAGTGCGGGAAAAATTTTTCTGCACTCCAGATTTGCAACATGACAACGCAAAATACTTAGTAGGTTATATGGAGCAACAGTGCAGCAAAATCAAAATTAAGTTGGTAACAGTGACTGCTGTGGCTGCTATAGTGAGCAGAGGTGCAACGAAGCACAACGCGCTAATTATTATTCATTATATATTATAACCAAGGACAACGAGGACTTTAGGATTTTAGGATCAAGGTTTTTATCAATAATAAAATTACACAGAAAAACATTTGATGCATTTCAGGCAATTTTACCCATAATTACCCACTTTTCATATTCAATGGTAACTGTAGGAAAAACTTAATGTGAAATACGTGCGCAAAGTTCCTCTGCTGCACTCAACAAACCATTCCGCCCTCGCCTACGGCTCGGGCGTAAACGTTTCTTTCGGTGCAGCAAACTGTCACTTTGCGCACTAGTTGCACAAATAACTATTGACGCATCATCACGTCTGAACTACACTGGACTGATTAATTTTGCATATAGATTTATAATTAACCATGGATGGTTATAGACCTATATAAAATTCCTCAAGATTCCAGTAGGTCAAGTTTTCAGTTTGTTAAGTTTTAAAAAACACCCTCGCGGATCAGGGGCTACCTGCTAGTATGGAATAAGTCAAGAAATTTGACATTTTTCAATGATTTACAATGAATTTTCATAAGTGATGGGATATTAAATATTCCATTTTTTTCTTCTTTTGTTTTTTTTTTTTCTTTCCATTGAGTGAACGAAAAGTAGGCCTATAGTGAGGTCCACGTTATTATGACAGTTTTTGATTAAAATTGGTGTTGCTATCCCCGTCTATCATTCGACAAAACAGATAGCGCTATCCTTTTCTACACCTGCAACGTTGCCAGATCATTACTCAACAATGTAGAAATTTAACTTACCAATGAAATTTTTATTGGTAATAATATAAAAAAATGAAATAAAACGATAATAGATGATTATTGGTGAGTTAAATTTCTACATTGTCGAGAAATTATCTGGCAACGTTGCATGAGTAGAAAAGGATAACGTTATCTGATTTGTCGAATGATAGACGAGGATAGCAACACCAATTTTAATCAAAAACTGTCATTATAACGTGGACCCCACTATAGGCCTACTTTTCGTTCACTCAATGGAAAGAAGAAAAACTTGATGAAAAAAAATGCTTTCCTGAAATAGAACTTGTTTTCAATCTAGTAGGCTACTTGAATAAATGATGAGCCGCAAAGGTCATACAATCAGTCGTTACTGACCTCATAGAATGACAAACTCAGTTGCTAGACACCAAAGTTAGTAGACAGAAGGTTGGTCACTCATCTATAGTATTTTCATTGAAATGCAATTGGAGTGGGGGAACTGCAGTCGTGACGTAGGCTGTAGTACAGAGTAGGCAGAATATCGCATTCTTGAAAATCATATGGTGTCGTATAGTCAAATTATATAACACAAACATTTTCTGACATACAAGCTTTCTGTTTCTGCTTTACAATAATTATTAAAACATTTGAATAATACAATCATTTTGCCATATAAAAGCAAAAACCCCACCTCCTAACCTTCCCTTTCAAACCCTTAAGGTTTCTTCATCTTCTAGGTCGTGTTTATATTTTGTAGTTTGGCTATACATCAGCTTGTGAATTTCGGGGATGAGATATTTTGATTCTCGTAGAACATGTGCTCGATACCAGCATGTGTTCAGTGCATTTACAATGAATGAAATTCATCGGATTTATCGCGATCGGTTTATCGGTTTATTGCGATGCATTGGTTTATCAAGATTTTTTAAGGGTTAATCTGAAATTATAATAGTATAACATTGTCTACTAACGCTTTTCCAGCTTATTAACTTTTTCGTGTCACGTTTTTAGATTCATGAAAAACTTTCAACTTTATTTTATTCATAAAAGCTGAATGAACTTGAAATATTTAACAACATCATTAGAATCGGTGATTTATTCGCTATAAGTATGGAGAATTTTAAAGTTCTAGGTCAATCTTGAGGAGATTATACGACGATATATTTGACTGTATATTATATAAACTGATATTATATATATTGACTGATTTTATATAAACTGTATGCTAAGTGTGGTTACTCTAGAACATTTTTACTACACGTGACGTCACGCTGGCGTTCCCCCCACCACTTTGAATCATACACCTGTGAGTGATCAACCTTTTGTCTACTAACGTTGGCTAGACACAAATAGTAGTCCAATCATTTCCATGAAATAACAATGTCGAATATCACTGTGCTTCAGAACCTACTGGTAACATCTGCATGTATAAAATCAATACCGTCCATAAATATTTAATTGTAAACACCATAATTATTATACACCACGTGCCATTGGTCCGTGCTTAATGGACAACAAGTAATTTAGTGAGGTCCACGTTGTAATGGCAGTTTCTGATCAACATTGGTGTTGCTATCTTTGTCTATCATTCGACAAAGCAGTTAGCACTATCTTTTTCTAGCTCCGCTTTGATGCTAGATAGAATTCATCTATGTAAAAAAATATACACATAAAAATTACTGAGATATTGCAATTATTGAAATGCTAATGAATAAATAATTATTATTTAACGAATTTTTATTGTTTATTTCAATTCTCGTTTTATAATAATTATTAATGTAGAGATATTATCAATTGGCAATATATTTTTCCCACAGATACCCTGAAAAGTGACCATTTCTGCACTGATTGCAAGCCACAAAGAATCACTTTTCCGCACTAGTGCGCAAAGTGAGTACTTTGCGTACTCCAGATTTGCAGCATGACAACGCAAAATAATTAGTAGGTTATATGGAGCACCAGTGCAGGAAAATCAGAATTAAATTAGTAACTGTGACTGAGTGCACGTTGTAATAATATTAAGGACAACGAGGACAGCCACCACATGAGTGACAGCCGCCCCTTCATTCATTTACAACAACATTATTCAATTTGACAATAAATTACGGTTTTTATTAATAACAGCATCACACACACAAACATTTGATGGATTTCAGGCAATGTTACCCATAATTACCCACTTTTCATATTCAATGGTAACTGTGGGAAAAATTTAATGTGCAATACGTGCGCAAAGTTTCTTTGCTGCACTCAAGAAACCATCATTCCGCACTCGCCTACGGTTCGTGCGTAAGCGTTTCTTTCGGTGCAGCAAACTGTCACTTTGCGCACTAGTTGCACAAATAACTAATCTTAATCATTGAAAGATATACTTTCTTAAGGAATGATATTACATCAGATATCACGGTTCCAGCTCTCCTCTAAAGGAAGCAGTGGCAAGGCAGAGTATCGGCAACGTTTATCTCCTACAAGTCCACATGCAATGTTGCAATAGTAATTTTGTCCGATTAGCAGGCCGTGATTTAGGTCCGATTAGGGTGTAATTAATCAATCATTTGGTCAATTAGCTGATGAATGGAAAAGGTTTTCGAATAATGGCGGAAAAGGCTGTTATTTGCATTAGCTCAACTCTCTCACTCTCTCTCTCTCTCTCTCTCCCTCACTCTCTATCTCTCCTGATAAAGGCATTTAATAAATCAAACAATCAATCTCACTGCACGAAACATTTTGTGGATTCAATAATTGATTCTATAGTTCAATGGAACGACAGACACTCTATAAAAATTATTCATATGCATGTATCTGATATGTTTCTATCCATGTAGAGCACTGTTTATTTGATGGAATTCTGTTGGTGATATCGGTTCAACTATAGTAAGTTGGTCCAAGTTATAATGGCAGTGACGAAAGATAGGAGAACAGAGTTGCCGATTCTCTGCCTTGCCACTGCCTTCTAATAGAGGATACCTTTGACCGGTATACCTGATGTAATATCAACTGTTCATTCTTGTTTGAAATAATCAATTCATAATTTTAAATAAACAGACTAAGAAATTGTCAAAAACCACAAATTTATTGAAAGTGAGAAAGAACGGTTTTGGTTATTACACCATTGTCAATCTGATAAACTAAAACTAAATACAAGAGAAGCAGAATTTATACTACTTGTAGGCGAGGCTGCTATTGGTCAAGGGCATGAACGCCTGTCATTGGCCCAGATAGACAGTCTCCTCCCACATAACGGTATCACAAAAATGGCGACTTAAGCAACAGACCAGTCATGATAACAAAATTTACTATCAGTACAAAACAGTAACCAAGAAAACAAATATGTTAATAGAAAAACTATTGACTAATGTATGCTTACAATGTTATGATGAAACTAAATTCGTAGTTTTCTATTGATTGAAATGAATCTGGCCATTAAAACTATACTGGGAATTGTCCTTAATCCCTCTTGTTATTTCTAAAGCCTCTAGATCTGTCTCAGTTATTAACATGCAAAAACTCAACATTCTCCTCAACTGTGAACTTGTTATAATCTGTTATCAAATGTTCTGCAGATTTAGATTCCCCATTTTGTTTATTCCAATCTCTGATGTGTTCTTTTATTCTCTTTTGAAACCTGTCTAACCCACGTAACAAGCATTACAATCACCACATTTTGAGTTCATACACCGCACTTTTATCCCAAATATCAATATTGTCTTTACTCCAGCTTAATGGTCTATTTAAAATCGGTTTGGTCTTGAAAGAAACATTAATGTTGCAACATTAGCCGATTTAGCCGTATAATCTGTACCGTATGAAATATATATTTTCCTACAGTTACGTTGAAAAGTGGCCATTGCTGCACTGATTACAGAACGCAAAGAATCACTTTTCCGCTCTAGTGCGGGAAAAATGCGCAGTTAATTGCAATCTGAAACCTTCAAACAGCAATGTTGACTGTTCACTTACATGCATCCTGATAACTGCTGACTGTGTTGGAAGCTGGATTGGATTTCAACTTACTCAACTCTATTATCTTGAATTTATCTTTTCACTGACAGTTTTCATATGATTGTGATTTTTCATGGTTATGTGGTGAAGTGGACATTACTGAGCCATGACATCAATTTTAAAAGTTAATCTATTTCAAAAGTCGTATTGTCTTTTTATCGCTCTGTTTAAGAGTAATTCTTTTTTCCTACAGTTACGTTGAAAAGTGGCCATTGCTGCACTGATTAAAGAACGCAAAGAATCACTTTTCCGCTCTAGTGCGGGAAAAATTTTTCTGCACTCCAGATTTGCAACATGGCAACGCAAAATACTTGGTAGGTTATATGGAGCAACAGTGCAGCAAAATGAAAATGAAGTTGGTAACAGTGACTGCTGTGGCTGCTATAGTGAGCAGAGGTGCAACCAAGCACAACGCGCTAATTATTATTCATTATATATTATAACCAAGGACAACGAGGACTTTAGGATTTTAGGATTAAGGTTTTTATCAATAATAAAATTACACAGAAAAACATTTGATAGATTTCAGGCAATTTTACCCATAATTACCCACTTTTCATATTCAATGGTAACTGTAGGAAAAACTTAATGTGAAATACGTGCGCAAAGTTCCTCTGCTGCACTCAAGAAGCCATTCCGCCCTCGCCTACGGCTCGGGCGTAAACGTTTCTTTCGGTGCAGCAAACTGTCACTTTGCGCACTAGTTGCACAAATAACTATTTTGAGTGATAAAATGATACATTTCCTTAATTGAGATTGAATATGTTGTAATAATCAATTATATTTCTACATTGTTGATAAACGATCAACTGGCAACATTGTGAAGCGAGAAAAGAATAGCGATATCTGCTTTGTCAAATGATAGACAAAGATACCAATGTTGATCAAATACTGCCATATCGCGGACCTCACCATACGACCAAACTGCAATCCAAATTCATTCGCTCCTTAAACAAAAACTTGGTGGTTTACACTGAAACACTCCGATAAGCTTGTCTCCCAACAGTTCATAAACTGAAACCAATCCATCATTTTGGAATAGGATCCATTTGGCATTTGGATCAGGAATTTGTGCATAACACTCAACAATTCAAATTGATTCTATTGATGATTTTGATATTGATTTTATTGATGCGATACTGAAATGATAGAAGTAGCTAATGATTGGACTTTTAATCCCAGCAGTTTCTAATTTCAAAACTCTAGTGAGGTCCACGTTACTTATAATGGCAGTGTTTGATTAGCAATGGTATTGCTATCCTTGTCTATTATTCAACAAAGAGGATAGCGCTATCTCTTTCTCACTCTGCTCCGTTGCCAGATCGCCTTTTAACAATGTAGAATCAATGATTAAACAACTAAATATTCTATCCTTATCGTGAAAATTAATTATGAAATTATTGAGAAATATAAGTTCCTGCTTGATAAAATATAATTGATTATTCAACAAAGTGGATAGCGCTATCTCTTTCTCGCTTTGCTCTGTTGTCAGATCGTCTTTCAACAATGTAGAATTAATAATTAATTTACAAAATATTTCATTTTTGTCATAAAAATTCATTATGAAATTATTGAGAAATATAATTTCATGCTTAATAATATATATTTGATTATTTTAAACGAGAATGAACAATTATTATTACATCAATAAACCTGTATCATCTACCGTCTATAGAAGGCATTGACAAGACAGAGGATCGGCAACGTTGTTCTCCTATCTCCAGTTGATTATTTCAAACAAGAACGAAACTGTTGATATTACATCAATGAACCTGTATCAGCTACCGTCTATAGAGGTCATTGACAAGACAGAGGATCGGCAACGTTGTTCACCAATCTTTCTTCACTGCCAATATAACGTGGACCTCACTATTGCTTCAGGCTACTGATCAAATTATATAAAGATACATAAATATCATGTATAAGTTGTAACATAGACAAATGAACATAGATTACAATAGATAAACTAAATTTTGATTTAGATCTGTGTTAATACGTAAACGTAATACACTTTTTTGTCATACTTACTCGATTGCAGCTGTTTTCCATGCATTAAATCAAGCCGGTAAACAGCTGTTTGCAGAACAAGAAAACATGTGATTTCTATTACAGCATACTATACTGTAAAGAGATCATATGGTTTTCTTTACAGTCGAGTATGCTCCCCAGTTCCGAAATTGGAACATTCAAATTGATTCAAATAGCTATATAGTCTTCAGTTGTTATATTGGTAACAATAATTAAAACTTATTATTGTTGAGAACTTTAGTGAGAAGAAGAGAGTGAGTTAATAATATCTAAGTAACTAATAGAATTACAAAAATATTATTAGAATTCATCTAATAAGTTTCAAGCTATAAGAACTCATCTGACATTCTTTAACATTGGCCTTTATTATTCTATTTGAGCTAGATGGGTCTGTTATGACCTAGGAGCTATGGGCTAGATCATGTTCATAGAAAGCAGTAACTCGAACAGCAGCAGGTAAGGCAATGGTTACTGTTTCTCAGCAATATTATTCTTTTTGAGGAAGTATGACAAAAAATATTGTACGTAACTTGTACGGTAACGTATTTACCACATTCGTATGATAATTTTTCCCTCAACTACGTTTCGGGCAGAAACAATCATACTTATGCGGTAAACTACCGTTACCGGACTTGTGACGTAAAGTACTATAACATACCGATAAATCAAGTTTGTAATCAACCCAGTTTGTCAATAGAGTGCGCCGCATATATATATCAAAGCTTCAATTGCAAAATCGATTAGCATGGCTGAATCATTGAGAGACATGTGCTATTCATGGATAGGAAATATATGTGCAGAAATCTGTATAGAAATAGAAATCTGTATAGATATAAATCTGTAAGTATACATCTGGAATGCTCGGAAATCCGTGTAGAAGCTCCGTACGTGTACCCCTATAGAATTACCGGTACATCCGATATACCGGTATTAAGAATCCTCTATAGAAGGCAGTGAAAAGGCAGAGAATCGACAGCGCTGTTCTACCATCTTCCTCCACTGCCATTATAACGTGTACATATTTACCTTATATAGCCATTCCTGTTGAATGGCCCCTGCGTCAAGGGATTGCAGTATTATTGCCAAAGTTGGGATATGACATTATGGGATTGCGGAACTGAGTTTCCACTTGCTGTGTGACATCATGGGATTGCGGTACTGAGTTGTTGTGAGGCGGGTTGCATACCGTATCAAATGTAGGCGAAATTACATCTGAGTTCTATGCTTCTAATCAAAATACATAACTATAGTGGTGTCTACGATATAATGGCAGTTGAGAAAGATAGTAGATCAGCGTTGCCGATTCTCTGTCTTGTCACTGCCTCCCATAGAGGATGGCTGGTAACGGTATATCTGATTAATTGTTCATTCTTGTTCAAATAATGAATAATGTTTTATTCATCAAGAAATTTGTTTTCCAAAGATTAAATAATAATTTTTCATAATTGAGAATAGCTTTATCAGTTTTTTCGAATAATAGACAAGGATAGCAACACCAATGTCAATCAAATACTGCCATTATAAGGTGGACATCAAAATAGAAATTAGAATTTGTTTTAGTTGTTAGGTTGAGTTCAACAATCAATATCACAGACAAAATTCTCGATCAAATCTAAGCAAGAAAATCTTTTCGTGCTCATTATGCATTACATGCTTATTTATCCATTCATTGTTAATGATAAGTGAGTTGAAGCTGAGTTAATTTAGAGTGATCATCGGGAAACCGTATACCCATAGTGAGATCACGTTATAATGGAAGTGTTTGATTAGCAATGGTATTGCTTTCCTTCTCCATCATTCAACAAAGCTGATAGCGCTATCTCTTTCTTCCTTTGCCAAAGAAAGGAAAGGTATTTTCTCTGTTGCCAAATCGTCTTTTAACAATATGGAATTTTGAAAAATGGGAAATGAGAATTTTTCTATTGGCAGAAATATAAAATTACAACATCTTAGAAATACATAATAAAAGCAATACAAATTTTACAACATGAGAAAATACTATCACAAAATAAAATGCAATGCCAATTGAGTATTTGCATCTCGAGGTACTAAACCTGTTTGAGATGGTGATATAAAATTGATTACAAAACTATAGCGCTAAAATGTAGTTACTGAGGCCGACAGTCGCATATGAAGAGACACATATTACATCACAGTATCGATGATTTATCAATTTTAGCTTCGAAGTATATTGTACAATATTATGATTTACAAGTCTACATGAGAATTCTAAAAAAATTTCTGTATTCTCACATTCCATTACAAATCTCTTGACATCTCTCAAAAACATTGATCGTATCTTTTTTATAATCAATTAACAATATATTTCATCTTAATTATAAAAATTCATTATAAAATTATTGAGAAATATAATCTCTTGTTAAAAATATAATCATAATTATAAAAAATCATTATAAAATATAATTTCTTGTTTAATAGAATATAATCTCTTGTTTGATAAAAATTGATTATTTTAAACAAGAATGAACAGTGAATATTACATCAATAAACCTGTATCAGCTACCGTCTATAGAAGGCATTGCCAAGACAGAGCATCGGAAGCTTTGTTCTCCTATCTTTCTCCACTGCCATTAGAACGTGAACCTCACTGTATTTGGAGAGTTGATGAGAGTGAAATACAAACAGTAAGATGAGAGAGAAAGCTAACAAGTCATAAATGAAGAAAGTAGAGAAGGGAACGAAATACACAATAGTAAACCAAATGTGATACAATGAAAATTCAGACACAACGGTATCAGAATGAGGGAAACACATAAGGAACACTGACCTAATGCATTGAAATGAGATAGCATCTGAATTGACGTGTCGGAGAACGAAAGTAGAAGAGAGAAAGCTGTTTCAATGTAAATCTGGACACAATGTTGGCAAATGAGGGAAACACATGAAACACACTGTCCTAATGCATTGAAATGAGACAGCAAATCTGAATTGACGTGTCGGTGAGGGAGAGAGAGAGTGAGCTGCCAGTTTTGAGCCTAGGGCGTCTTTGACAGGCCTTACAAATGTATGAGACCATCAGAGTTGAGTGATGTTTACTTAGGGGGCGTTGTTTGTCTTAGATAATTGTTCGTCTGCTTCCCAATAGACAGACATGGCTGTACAAAGCCTAATATAATCTGCGCAGTTAATTGCAATCTGAAACCTTCAAACAGCAATGTTGACTGTTCACTTACATGCATCCTGATATCTGCTGACTGAGTTGGAAACTGGATTAGATTTTAACATAAACTCTATTATCTTGAATTTATCTTTTCACTGACGGTTTTCATATGATTGTGATTTTCATGGTTATGTGGTGAAGTGGACATTACTGAGCCATGACATCAATTTCAAAAGTCAATCTATTTCAAAAGTCGTATTGTCTTTTTATCGCTCTGTTTAAGAGTAATTCTTTTATTCTTTTACTTGCTGCGCAAGGGTATAATTAAAAACTTGAGCTACTGAATTCTTGAAGAATCTAAAATAGGCCTATAATCATCCTTGGTAAAAATTAAGAATTTATATACAAATATTTTCAAGATGATGCGTCAGCGTCATTCATGAATTTCCTATCCCGTATGTGTATAATAAGTGTATAAGCCAATTCTTTTTATTATTATCTAATAGATAACTGAAGAAGACATAATACTTGTAAACCTAACAGTTTAATATTGATTTTTTTTCAATATATCAATTTTAGTATCGATGAGATCCTACTTAATATGAATCAGGTAGCCATTTGTTTCCCAAATACCGGTACCTAACAAAAAACCTACAATACTAAATTGAAGACTGTTTTGGGCTTATAATGCCTGTAGTCTTCCTCGTTCTTTTAAGAAATAAATAAATATTCGTTTCCGAATTTGTGTCTGATAGTACATTATAACTGAAGAATATAAATTGTTACTAATTTTATTGTGATCTATTCATGTTTTTCTTATGAATTCCATTGACACAGCATATGCTATGTCCATTTCATTTGTACTGGTTGCGAAAATTTACATTAGATAATTATTTGATGAAATCTAAGTTCAATCATAATGAAAACAACTTCCATCAAGAAATAATTTATAATAATACGTTTTAAGGGAAAAAATCAAGTACTAAAATAATTGGATGGAACCGGGATTTGAACTGAGAAACATTGGCTCCAAAGTCAAGTACTCTACCCCTAGACCACGACTGAGCTCTGAATCGAATGTCTTGTAACAACATTATAACTCCTTATAAACAAACACATTCTAAAACAATAATGAACAATGTATGCAACATGAAACTTCATGTCCCATGAATGGAATTTATACATTTATTCTGAAAAATCTAGAAGGAAAATTGTAATTTGGGCTTCGAGGTGCACGAAATTGATATTTTTAGAATCTAAGTGCAAAATTTGGAGATCTGAATCAATCCCGTTTTTTCGGTATACAATCCACTAAGTTGACATGTTCTGATGCGAACAAACACAACCCTACTCTCTCTTATTATAATATAGAGAAGATTCATTGATTCATACAATAAGTAGGCCTACATCATCAAAATGATAGGAGAGATAAGGTAACCTTGTACTATTCCTCACCCAAATTTAGATAAGGTTACACATAGTCCGAAATAGGTTAAGTCTTGTAGTTGTTCACTTCACAAAATTGACAGTCCTTAATTATTTTGACAAAGTAGATTTCAAATTTTCATTCTCTTTTATTCTTTTATTGATTGATTCATACAATTAGTACATCATTGAAATGATAGGGAGAGAAAGAATAAGGTAACCTTGTGCCATTCCTCTCCCAAATTTAGATAAGGTTACACATATTCCGAAATAGGTTAAGTCTTGTAGTTGTTCACTTCACAAAATTTTCAGTCCTTAATTATTTTCACAAAGTAGATTTCAAATTCTCATTCTCTTTAATTCTTTTATTGATTTATTCATACAATAAGTACATCATCGAAATGATAGAGATAGATAAAATAAGGTAACATTGGGCTATTACTCTCCCAAATTTAGATAAGGTTACACATAGTCCGAAATAGGTTAAGTCTTGTAGTTGTTCACTTCTCAAAATTTTCAGTCCTTAATTATTTTCAGGAAGTAGATTTTTGAATTTAGATGCTTCAAAATCAAACATAAAATGAATATTTCATATTATTATAACTAAAATAGGAAATATTCATATATTAAAGGAATAAATTTTGCAGGACCAAAAAGAACTTGAAATTCTAAAAGCACAGCTTCATAATGTGAAGAATTCGAAATGATAATTTGGACACAATGTTGGCAAAATAAGGGAAACACATGAATTGAAATGAGACAGCAAATCTGAATTGACGTGTCGGAGGGAGAGAGATCTGTCAGTTTTGAGCCTAGGGCAAGTAGGAGATAAATGGACAGATTATAACTATAAGGTGGGTTCCGAACTACCGGGAAGTTATGTCGGAGCTTATAACTGTGAGTAGAGGCTATCCTCAAAATTAAATTCAGTACAATCTCCATTTGAGATCTTCATATAAGATCTCCTCCATATATTCATATAATCCAGTATAAATAATCATATTGAGAATAGCCCGATTTGTTTACTTGATACTTCTGTTTACTGGCTATGGCTGGGTTGCACAAATCCATTTAAATTTTAACCGTGATTAACGTCACGAGAACCAATCAGAGAATGCGTTTTTGAAAAGACGGCTTCTCCGATTGGTTCTTGTGGAATTAATCATGGTAAAAATTTAACCGGCTTTGGTGCAACCGGCACCACAATCAAAAATTAAATTTGCATCTGTAAGCACTGGATGGATGAGACTCGTATAATATCTGTGGAATACAATCTGTCATCCATTTAATTATCTGACGCGAGTTGATGAATCTGATTAAACAGGCCTGCGTTTGTAGGCTTGCAAAAATGATTCTGAAAACTCTCTCTGGCTCGCAAAAATATTCAATTTCATGGTAAAATTGCCAGTGTTTTTGCGTTTTAATAATCTGGAACATGTCAGCTTGAACGATGAATCACACCGGTCTAATATTCAAACATGTAATGTGACATTCAAACAAACATGATACAATATTTCATCAAAATTAATGAATTAAATTATGTGCTGGGAGAAAGAAGGAATTTTAAAAATGTTCAGCTGTAGAGCCTATAGCATTCTACCAATACCTACTATTACTTCAGGCCCCACAACTGATCTCTAATAAACTATGACGTCTAATAAACAACGGGGTTTACATGAAGTGTAGAAGAACAGTGTAAAATAAAGTGTGAGTGGAAAATTAAATTGAAGTGTGAAAGAACAGCGTAAATAAAATGTGAAATAACAGTGTAATTAGAGTGTGGAAGAACAGTGAAAATAAAGTGTGTGAAAGAACTTTATTTGAACTAATAAATTAAAAAGTAAATGCAAAGTGTTGGAACTGTCCATAACATCATAATATTAAAGGTTTTTCCTAACTGAAAAACAGTCTCCTGATGGGTTTCTTTGTACTACAGATTTATTGTGATCAAGTTATTGTGGGAGCCTCTTTCCCAAAAAAGAGTTAGATTAAATTTGGTTTATCTTTGATTTACCTCTCCTTCGATTCTGATACAGGCTATTATTAAGTATTCTTGGTTGAGATGAATTTATCAATAGCTATATCACTGAATCGAGTAGGCTATCAAGCTGAAAGTATGGATAAATTATTGCATTTGTGGAATAAAGTGTTTTTATTTCAATAAAATTTCTATTTATTAAATTACAAATATCTTCAATCTGAAATTTAGATGGTATTCGATCCAATAAAAAATCGATACAGTAACAAAAGTTACATTGATAAGCTAGTAGAAACTACTATGATCTAGGAAAAATCAATCTACATGTTATGACGTCATTAATTAGTTGTGGGGCCTGAAGTAATAGTAGGTATTGATTCTACACACTCTATCACATTATAATGTAATATCGAGGCAACGAGCTTCGCTCGTTATTTTTATCTATTGATAAACAGAACACAATTCTCTAAAATGATCGTGTTTATATTTAACAGCTGGCTATATGTCATCTTATGAATTTCGGGGATGCGATATTTGGATTTTTCACATACTCACTCGCTCACTCACTTTTTTACTATCCACAGCTGTTTCAGCCAAGGATGCATTATCCTTTTAATGTCGTTCAGCGAGTTTTCCCAAGGATGAGACCTAGTGCAATCGAATTTTTATATCATAAACCAACTATGTTCCAAATTTCGTGAAAATCATTAGAGCCGTTTTCGAGATCCGTTGAACATAAATAACCTGATATAAAAAACACAGAAATTGTTCGCTTAATATAATAGGATATATTACAATAATTGAATAGAAGCTAGCAATTGCTACAGTTACTATGAAAGATATAGCTACTTTGGCAACAGCTAGTCCTGATTAATTTTCAAGCAAATGCTATGGATCGAGTCAGCTCTATAATCTTATATTAAACTAATGACTAGTGTCTTGTCACTATAGTAAGTCCACGATATATAGAAGAAGTAAAAACCATCTAAATACCGTGATGTAGACCATGTTATAATGGCAGTCGAGAAAGATTGGAGAACTACGTTGCCGAACCTCTGTCTTGTCAATGCCTTCTATAGACGGTAGCTGATACAGGTTTTTTTGATGTAATATTAACTGTCCATTCTCGTTAGAATTCTCAATTATATTCTCAATTGTCCATTCTCAATTATATTTTTTCAAGCAAGAATTTATATTCCTTAATAATGAATTTTCATAATTGGGATGTAATATTTTGTTGATTAATTATTAATTCTGAAATGTTAAAAGATTATCTGGCAAAAGAGCAAAGCTAGAAAGAGATGGCGCTATCCGCTTTGTTGAATGATAGACAAGGATAGCAATACCATCGCTAATCAAACACTGCCATTATAACGTGGACATCACTATATTAACCATAATGAATCAAATAAATTCTTCTCCGCATACATTCTCTCGTTGATAATTCAGTTCTAGAGAAAACTCAAATAACGCTCGCTGTCATTAATTTGATAGATAGATAGACAAATTTCTTTTATTTTCACTTCACAACATTAGAAAAAGTGATGTGAGCGAAGTTGAGGCATCTTGAAGAGCTTTTGATGGTAACTCATAATAAATCCATTGTAATTTTTTTGAATAGTAGTTATGTTCCTTTTTTAATTGCGCGTCGACGTATATACAAGTTTTTTGGAAATTTTGCATTCCAAGGATAATATAAAAGGAATAAGGAGCCTCCTTCATACGCCAATATTAGAGTTAAATTCAGACTATAGAATTATTCATCATAAATCAGCTGACAAGTGATTACACAGATGTGTGGAGAAGCCAGTCTCTTGCTGTAATTCCATAAGGTCTATAGTTTCAATCAGGTACTTGTGAATGAGAATACTGCGTGAGGTCTACTGTTCACAGAACTACTAGTATAATCTTCTTCAATATAATTGTTAAGATCATTATAAGAGTGAGAAAAAGTGGCAACAGAAATTTTTAAGTGGTCTAATAAGCGAGTTATGGGTTGTTGAAGTGCTAAACTCCGTTTTCTTTCTAGATGATAAACGGTTTCGAATTTTCCATTGGAGTTTTTTCCAATACATTCAGTATATCATTGGCTTTGTTCTAATGTGTGTTTCCAGGATTAATGCCAAAATGAACAAGTTATCTAATTTTCAAAAAAGGTTATTTTTTTATTCATGAACGATATGGGGAATAAAATGTTTCGATTTGGAAAGATACATTTTTTTAATTTTTAAGAGAATGTCTAATAATATAGTCGAAACCGTTTATGATCTGGAAAGTTAGCACTTCAACAACCCATAATTGCTTATTATACCACTTAAAAATGCCAGTTGCCACTTTTTCTCACTCTTATAACGATCTTAACAATTATATTGAAGAAGATTATCCAATTTAAATAATGAAAATCACTTTTTTGGACTCAGGGGACCTTGAAACGTATAGAAATTTGGAAATTGTGGTACCTTTTTTTTCGGAAAGCAATACTTCCCTTACCTATGGCAATAGGGCAAGGAAGGTAAAAAAGGGTAGCGAACAGCCTTAATTCATTAGCATTTTAATGAATGCAAAATCTCGGTAATTTTCATTTGTAAAAATCAACTAACCAATCAATCAGTATCGTCTATTTTCCACACGTTGCAAGTAGTATCCCAAGATACTTCTAATTGAACCAATATTTCTTACAAGACAAGTATTTCTGACACGACACCATGATTCGATCGATAAAGGAAGCGTTCCATGTTATTCCATTACGTAGTGAACCTTGATATAAGAAGTTGTTGATAAGAGGCTGGCAGAGATAGAGCCTATATATTAACGCATCTGTCTTTCTTTGTACCTGAAGAGCTGAAGGGGAAGAATGTTATTTACTGGTCTCGGACCCACAATAGACGAATCTTTTTTTTATAGGGGTTTGTCGAGGGTAGTTACAGTGCTGTATCGACAAGGTGCGAGAAAGTGACTGGGTAGGGAAAAGGACAGGGTAGGGGATGGTATTGAGTAGGGAAAAGGACAGGGTAGGAAAAGGGTTGGATAGCCTATAACCCTTTATCTTACCTGGCACTCTTCACCCTAGGGTTTTCTTCCCTGCCATTGGCTGTCTCATCCCTTACGACTTTTCTTCCCTGAGAACGTTCCAGTGTTGTAAATTCGTTGTCGGATCTTGCTAAACTTCTGCTACTTGAACATCTAATGATCGGACTAAACGTTACTTTAGAGCTATCATTCCATAAAAAGGTTCACGTTATGCTACTTTGTGGCTTCCATTCTATAGTGAAGTCCACGTTGCAATGACAGTGTATGGTGCTGCTATCCTTGTCTATCATCAGACAAAACAGATTGCTCTAACCTTTTCTAGCTCAACAACGTTGCCAGATCGTTTCTAAGCAATGCAGAATCTATATAAATAGAAATTGAGCCTCAAATTTTGACATTCAGTAACTTTTTTATGTATGCACCGAATTTGATGATTTTTTTTTTAGTTGTGTTTGTCATGTTCAGGAGCAGGTTCAAGGCCTATCAAATTTGAGATCTGACTTCAGGACTCTTTCCTACGGTCCTTCAAAGTTTACATGTAATCCTTATGGGAGAAGATTTGTGAGCTGGCTACACACAGAAATAAAAATCAGCTGTCATGATCATTGCGTCATCCAACATCCAATAGATCTGTTCATCTATTTTGTTTCTACTGATTCAAAAAATTTCAATTCTAATAATTAGAAAGCCGCGGTACTAATGACGTCCAAACTTGGATCGGAGAACTGGAAATTCTGTGAATTTAGAATTATATGCACGGGAAATTCAGCAGCAAGGAGATATACCATTCTATTTTCCATCAAGTTGCATTGAACTATATCTAAAAAAACAAACTGCTTTACAACCAACTGACTAAGCACATGGGAAGTCCATAATATTGAGATATGAATGTAAATACTGATTGTTGGATAATTTTCATAAAAATATAGTGCATCAGATTATGCTAAGGCTAAGCAGACCTGAGGTGGCGCGAATTGATGATACAAAGTTTTGATCTTATGGAGATTGCCTTATCACACCGTTCCACGCCATGCCCGATTCAGTGTGTGTGAGTTCTTCCATTCAAACCAATAAGCAAGAAGCATCTTCATGCAAAATGCCCTCCTTAGGTGTGCATCCAGCTAAAGTTTGTCATGAGATGCATTAGCTATTTGGCGGTACGAAGTTCGCCGGGTCAGCTAGTTCTAAATAATTAACAGAGTATAAGATATTATAAGAGTTGGAGAAATATCATTTTTATATTTTATGAGCCAACAATAACAGCTGTTGACAATTTTTTACTTCAATAACCTTTCAAATTCTGCATGCATTTCACGTGCTGATCCACTACCTCCGTCAACAAAGCCTTAGTGAGTTCGTGGGACGTCAGCACAGGTGGGGCTCCTAGACCAATAAAAACACTAGCTGAACTATATCAGCTGAAATCAACAAATTTTTATTGATGTAGAAGCCCTACCTTTGCTGACGTCACACGAATGCACTACGGCTTTGTTTACGGAGGTAGTAGCTGATCCTGCAGAATCGAATGGACTGACCAGCGAGTATTGAACTCAATATTATTCTATTATTATTCTCTTATTCCATACTCTCTGGGACTGACTGAACCCTTCTGTACCACAGTTTTGACGGTTGAGCGAATACCAGCCTGGTGAGATGACGCGGAAACAGTTATTAACAAGAGGGTTGTAAGTTGTAAGGAAATACCCTGAAGATGGACGTACACCCACAAAGAGAGAAAGAGAAAGAGCGAGAGAGAGAGAGGAAGATAGAGAGTGTTACAGAGACAGAGAGAAAGTGACTGTGAGAGAAATAGATGGTGAGAGAGAGAGAGAGAGTAATGGAGAAGGATATAGTAAGAGAGAGACTGAGTGGATGGAGGAGAGATCAGTTGAAGTGGTCCGAGGGGTAAATTTCAATTAAATGTAGAAGTTACTCAACCTAATGGCTCAATTTGGAGCTTGGTGAGAGATGTGGCTTCAAAGCGGACATTCAGAATACAACTTCAAACCACCGAATAATCTGTCAGAGGGTTATACTGCTCTTACGACCGCCAAAATTGACTTGATAAAGCAATTTGTTGATTAGGGTAGCTGAATTTGACCGAGGTATGGGTTGTGATCAACGAAGGTATTCAATATATGACTCTAGAATCTGGAGTTTCTGTATATAAATCACTCAAGTTGTCTCTTTTCTGTATAGGGTTACTTGTGATATAGATATAAATAAAAATAAAAAACTCAGTACCCTTTTTACTTTCCTTGCCCTATTACCATAGGTAAGGAAAGTATGCCCTATTACCATAGGTAAGGAAAGTATTGCTTTCCGAAAAAAATTAAGGTACCCCAATTTGTAAATTTCTATACGTTTTGAGGTACCCTGAGTCCAAAAAATTGGTTTTTGGGTATTGGTCTGTGTGTGTGTGTGTGTGTGTGTGTGTGTGTGTGTGTGTGTGTGTGTGTGTGTGTGTGTGTGTGTGGTGTGTGTGTGTGTGTATGAGTGTATGTGCGTGTGTGTACACGATATCTCATCTCCCAATTAACGGAATGACTTGAAATTTGGAACTCAAGGTCCTTCCCCTATAAGGATCCGACACGAACAATTTCGATCAAATGCAATTCAAGATGGCGGCTAAAATGGCGAAAATGTTCTCAAAAACAGGGTTTTCGCAATTTTCTCGAAAATGGCTCCAACGATTTTGATCAAATTCATACCTATAATAGTCATTGTTAAGCTCTATCAACTGCCACAAGTCCCATATCTGTAAAAATTTCAGGAGCTCCGCCCATCTATGCAAAGTTTGATTTTAGATTCTCAATTATCAGGCTTCAGATACAATTTAAGCAAAAAATTTCGAGTGGAAAAGATCGAGCATGAGAATCTCTACAATTAATGTTCAGTAACATTTTCACCTAAAATTAAAAATAAGCTTGAAATTCGAGAAAATGTTATTATTTCAATTGCAAATTGTTAACAACACTGTTGATTCTATTAAATCATTCACTATGAAGAGATAGCAGACTTGGTGTGTCTCCAGCGTTATAGTCCTGTCACCAGCTGGCTCAGTTCTTTGACTTGAGATGCGCGGGAACACTAGCGTCAAATGATCAATTTTCATAACGGCAAAGAAAGTTGTGTGAGTGCGCCACACCAGATTTTTTTTAATTATTTTATCACATGTTTCAACATGTACTAAGATTTTTATTCTTATTTATATTTAAATCACTCAAATAATTAGTTTTGAATACCTGTCGAAATCTTGAAATTTAAATCTTTGTCTGGAGCTGGGATTGGACCAGAAGAGAATACAGTTAAAGTACGAATTCCAAAGCATAAAAAACTTATAGGGCTGGTTTTCGAGCTCGGTATTTACATGAGTTCTAGACTTAAAACAGCTGGACACACACACACACACACACACACACACACACACACACACACACCACACACACACACACACACACACATACACACACACTGACTCCAGCTGTTTAGAATTTAGCTGATTATCGAGCTCTGAAACCGGCACATAGAAGCAAACCGACATTTTGAAAAGCATGGTTAATTATAATGTCTCCCAAAGTTTATGAATCCAATGTTAGCTCTTATGAATTTAAAGCTTTGAAACTGGATTTATCCAGATTTTGAATTATCTTTGTTAAAAGCAAGCATTTCCTTCTCTGCTCTAACACCAACCTGAGGCTTAGTTTCTCTCTTATTTTCTCGTACTGTCTCGATTTCTTTCATTCAAAGAGTAACATGTTTCCTCTACAGCAGAACACAACTGCTTCCTTCAACAAAAAATTTCTCTAGCCAATATGGTCACCCCCACTAGCTGCCAGTGCCTGTGCAATTGATGATAATGAGTAAGCCGATTTAGAAGGCTGTGTCCGAAACTTGCAAGACGGTAATTATAAAGGGGAGAGCGGCCATCTTCTAATGAAGACCATGACTGGAATAAGTTCGCGGGGGGGGGAGTCCCAGGGAGTGACCCTGGGGATTTAGTCTGTCCTCTCTCTCAGTTCTATTGTCATCTGTTGTATCCTGTTGTCACTAGACTTCTGTTGTCCCTGAAATTCTGTTGTAAAGATTTCTGTTGTCATTATTCAAGTTGTCAAGATTTCTGTTGTCCCTAGATTCAGTTGTCATTATTCTGTTGTCACTACAGTGAGGTCCACGTTAAAATGGCAGTTGAGAAAGATACTAGAACAACGTTGCCGATCCTCTGTCTTGTCAATGCTCTCTACAGACGGTAGCTGATACAGGTTTATTGATGTAATATTAACTGTTAATTCTAGTTTGGAATAAACAATTATATTTTATTAAATATAAGCTATATTTCTCAATAATTTCAAAATGAATTTTCATAATCAAGATGGAATATTCTGTTGATTAATTATTAATTCTACATTGTTAGAAGACGATCTGGTACAGAGCAAAGCGAGAAAAAGATAGCGCTTTCCGCTTTGTTGGATGATAGAAAAGGATAGCAATACCATTGCAAATCAAGCACTGCCATTATAACGTGGACCTCACTATAGACTTCTGTTGCTACCGGACTTCAGTTGCTATTATTCTGTTGTCACTAGAGTGTGTGACACTTTTCTTCATTCTCAGAAATGACTCAATGATGAGGATTTTTTTTATTTTCAAATATTATTACTATATTTTCGATTTGAAACGGTCACCAGCGGGCAAAGTTTATTCTTTCGCTGGTGATGCCATATATAATACGTAAATTATATATACATACGTAAAGAGATATTTATGATTTTGTATTATTATTTTCTTATTTTTAAGTTAACACTTGTATTTTGTTTAAATTTATTGTTCATCATATTTGATCTGCTCTTCATTTGTGATTGTTTTTTAAATGGCGAAATACTGTAAATGACTGGATTGATTAATTTGTTTTCGTCTTTGTCCAAAAATTATCTTCAGAGGTAGAAGAGGATAGCGCTATCTGCTTTGTCGGATGATAGACAAGGATTTATTAATCCCTGCTCTGTCCAAAAATTATCTTCAGAGGTGGAAGAGGATAGCGCTATATGCTTTGTCGGATGATAGACAAGGATTTTTTATATCCCTGCTTTGTCCAAAAATTATCTTCAGAGGTAGCAGAGGATAGCGCTATATGCTTTGTCGGATGATAGACAAGGATTTATTATATCCCTGCTTTGTCCAAAAATTATCTTCAGAGGTAGAAGAGGATAGATAGCGCTATCTGCTTTGTCGGATAATAAACAAGGATTTATTATATCCCTGCTTTGTCCAAAAATTATCTTCAGAGGTAGAAGAGAATAGCGCTATATGCTTTGTCGGATGATAGACAAGGATTTATTATATCCCTGCTTTTTCCAAAAATTATCTTCAGAGGTAGAATAGGATAGCGCTATCTGCTTTGTCGGTTGATAGACAAGGATAGCAACATCAATATTAATAGAGCTCTGTCATTATAACGTGAACCTCACTGTCTTGTTAGCATTCAACGTGCAGTACTCTGTAATAAAGGAGTCCCCACAATGGCGGCCCACTATTTGTGGCCGAACAACGCTTCCACAAGACGTTTTACGACTCTGTTCTGCTTTCAGCACAGACTTACAACCTCCTGAATTACACCTGACTTGGAATAGCTGTGTTATGTGGCAAGAGCTGTCGACTCTACGTAGAAAGCTCGTAAATGAATGGACTTGTCCAAGATGATGTCCTGCTTGAAAGCTCCTATGTCAGAAAGCTAGAGTCAAGCCACAAGAGGCGTTTTCTCGGTCAGCACGACAGGACATGAAGCTCTGTGATTGGCTGGATAGGAGACTTCTTTGACTTATTATGAGGTCCACATTATAATGGCAGTGTTTGATTAGCAATCAAGCTGTTTAAAGTCTACAACTTAGCTAAATCCCGAGCTCGGAAACCGGCCCTTAATTCTACGGTTGAAAAACTAGATAAAACACGAGAATATTACACTCTAATAACCATCAATTGTGAAATTTTTGCGTAATTTTACAAAATTTAGAGCTAGAAAAACACAACTCACTTATTTTCCATGAATCGATTATTTTGAACAAGAATGAACAGTTAAGCTAGCATTCGGTTTCATTCGGTTCGGTTCGTTTTCGGTTCGGTTCGGTTCGGTTCGTTACCGAAAACGAATGAGGCTTTCATACATGTCAGGTTTTAATTCGTACGGTTTTAATTAGGGTATTCTCCTCTCAAACACAGCTGTGTTTGGATTTTCACAGTTCATGCTGGTATATTTAAATATAACTGCTGGTGTTAAATTGTAAGATGTCATTTCTTGAACAAAAACATTTTAAAGTTAATTAAAAATTGAGAATTTTTCGAATAGTTTATTTTTGATTATGTTAATTTTGGATGTTCAGAGAGATTTTTTTTTAAATTGAAAATTTGTTCCTTGTTTTGCATCATCTCTTCTCTCCATTGATGAAATCATGTAATATTCGTGGAAAAATAAAACAAAAAAAATAAATGAAAATTCTCCTTGAGTATTAATTTATATCTTTCATATTTTTTGATTTTTTTCATTTAGCAAGCTATTCATTGGGAAAAAAATATTCCTTTTAACTAACAGTAATGAATTGACCATATGATTTTGACTTGGAAAATTTTGAAACAGATGATCACGATATCAGGTTAAAATAAAAACAAAAAAGGCAAGCTTGTGTAAAAGACCTTGTTTTTTCCTGTTTCCCTGGCAACGAATTCGAATATGATGAAACCTATTCGTGTCGAGGGGGCTTTCGGTGCTATGCGGTTGCTATTCGGTACCGAATTCAAACCGAATCATCGTTTCACACATATCGGAATTTGCCGAAAACGAAACGAACCGAATGAGTGTGAAACTAGCCTTAATATTACATAAGGTATACCAGCATCAGCTGTCTTCTATGGAAAGCAGAGAATCGGAATTGCTGTTTTTCTATTTTTCTCTACTCCAATTATAACGTGAACCCCACTATATACTCTATCCTCAATCAAAGAGATTGTTCCATGTCATTCTCTAGAGCAGAGAGGTGAACTTGACTTTGTTGAGGGAAGCCTAGGTGTTTTAGCAGTTTGCCCAGCACAGAGGTGCCAAACTTCATTGCTAACAACCGACAACACACTCGGCCATTAGTTGGCTGCTTGTTAGGGCTTCTATTGACCATTACCACCCTCTGCCCTCCAACTAATTAACTAAGTGGTCAACTAGAATTTCCCTTCTCAAGTTCGCCACCAACGCAGTTCTTCGAAGCCAATCATCTTAAGCAAGTTCACTTTCAACTGAACGAAACAACTCAATAGTCAGGTTGCACAAAAGCCGGTTAAATGTCAACCGTGATTTACTCTACGAGAACCAATTAGAGATGTTTTTTTTAAAAGACGGACCAATTTGTGATAGGCTCCAGTAATAGCAGAAATTTGATTAGAGCACTTAGGAATATGATGTCACTAAATTCGATTATGAAAATCATATATTAGTAGCATTCATCTATACATTAGTAACTATTAATAGTAACTATTATCTATACTATAACTAGTAGTTCTGTGAACAGTAGACCTCACGCATAACTCTTATCCACAAGTACCTGATTGAAACTATAGACCTTATGGAAAATACAGCAATAGACTGGCTTCTACACACATCTGTGTAATCACTTGTCAGCTGATTTACGATGAATAATTTTGTAGTCTGATTTTCTCTAATATTGAAGTATGAAGTAGGCTCCTTTCTCCTCTTATATTATCCTTGAAATGCAAAATTTCCAAAACCTTGTATAAACGTCGACGCGCAATTAAAAAAGGAACATACCTGTCAAATTTCATGAAAATCTATTACCGCGTTTCGCCGTAAATGCGCAACATATAAACATTAAAACATTCAAACATTTAAACATTAAGATAAATGCCAAACCGTCGACTTGAATCTTAGACCTCACTACGCTCGGTCAATAATAAAGGAAAGAACTAGCTTATACACGTACGGTATAGGAAATCCAAGAATGACGCATCATCACGTCTGAACTACTGGACTGATTAACATGGAATTTTGCATGAAGATTCTCAATTTAACGTACATGGTTACAGGTCTATTCTCAATTCTTCAAGATTTCATTTCGCCAGGTTTTCAGTTCTTCAAGTTTTAATCAGACCCTTGGTAGGCACAGTTCACCTGCTATAGTGAGGTTCACGTTATAATGGCAGTGGAGAAAGATAGGAAGACAACGTTTCCGATCCTCTGTTTTGTCAATGCCTTCTATAGACGGTAGCTGATACAGGTTTATTGATAGTTCATATTAACTGTTCATTCTCGTTTAGAATAATCAATTATATTCTATTAAACAATAATTTATATTTTTCAATAATTCCTTCTTAATGGATTTTCATGATTGGGATGAAATTTTTTGTTGATTAATAATTATCAATTCTACATTGTTAAAAGACGATTCAGCAACAGAGCAAAGCGAGAAAGAGATAGCGCTATCCGCTTTATTGAATGATAGACAAGGATAGCAATACCATTGCTAATCAAATACTGCCATTATAGCGTGGATCCCACTGTCATAAAAATTAACTTTTGTATTATCATTCATCAACAATGCTTGGCATACTTGTAGAATGTTGCCTTTGTAAATAGATTAATTAATGAATGAACATATCTCTCCATTCATTTGTCAAATCTACAAACAAGTACAACATTCTCTTCCATGGAACATTCTGATAGAACTTGGCTTCCAATCATCTAATCCTGGTCCCATGTACTATAGTTATATCAATTGGAATTCCGCGTTTCGATTCGACCAGAATAAAATATTGCCGAAGCGTTATCAATTTCTTCCACGTCCTGAAGGAATTGTGAGAATGTTCTGGAAGATCGTTGACGGAATATCTGCGAATCCAACGACTGCTTGATGGATGAGGCAAGGAATTTGAGGCCTTCCCACTTCAAAATGTCAGAAATGGTTGAATGGGGTAGCATTAATGCTGCCCTTGAGGAATACTGACTGTACGAATTAAGAACCTTCTCCTGCAGTGAGAAATATCTAGGTCACTTCGTTTCAATAGCTAATTTATTTCACGAAGCTTCATAATTCTGATGGGTAGGAAAATTAATCCGAAGCTTGAGATTAATATTTAGGTGGCAGTAGAATTTCATGACTCGAATTTTCTTGTCTGTTAACTGGATTTCGTGATCTGGAAGTTCAATGGGACTTTCATTTTGCAGTTGGAATGTCCAGTGGATAGATTATTCTCAAGTTGGGAGCTTCAATACGGGAATGCAGTCGAAAAATATTGGGCAAAAACTAAAAATAATAGAAGTTTTGAATAGTTTTATTCGAGTCTCTCAAGCAAAGATCCCACTGATCTCAACCAGATGCGAGGAATCTGAATCTGCAAACGGATTAGCAAAATTCTTCCCCTTTCAGGAGATATGATCCCTCAAATATGAATAGGAAACGCAAATTGGTCAGTACCGTACATTATTATTTTTTCTCATTTTTTCAGGGAAAATAATATCATTATAAACTCTGCCTTCTTATGCTCCGTGATTTGAGAACTCCGTATCTGCGAACGGATTAGCCTAATCATTTCCCGTTCAGGAGATATGATCCCTTAAATTGAGAGGAAAACGCAAATTGGCAATACATTATTTTTCTCAATTTTTCGGGAAAATAATATCATTATCAACTTTGCCTTCTTACGCTCCTTAATGCGAGAAATCCGAATCTGCAAACGGATTAGAGAAATTTTACCCTGTTCAGGAGATATGACCCCTTGAATATTTTAAAACACGAAAATTGGTCATTACATTATTTTCCTCATTTTATTGGGAGAAATCTGCTACAACTACTATGACTTCTTAAGCTTCTTGATGCTATAAGAATCCAAATCTTGGCAAAATTCATTCCCGTTAAGGAGATATGTCCTCTTAAATATGTCGAAAATGCAAATTGGTCAGTACATTATTTTTCTTATTTTTCCGAGAGAAGTAATATCATTATCAACTCTCAGTTAATTATTTTCTTTTTTTTTCTGGGAAAAAAATATCATATTTCATATCACTCTCCCTTCTTATGCTCCCTGATGCGAGGAATCAGAATTTGCAAACGTATCACCAAAATTCTCCACCGATCCGGAGATATGGCCCCTTAATATATTGAAAATCTAAAATTGGTCAGTAAATTATTTTCCTCATTTTTTGGGCAAAATAATAACATCATCTACTACACCTTCTTATGCTTCCTGATGCGAGAAATCCGAATCTGCAAACGGATAAGCTAATTTATTGCACGAAGCATTATAACTCTGATGGGTATGAAAATTAATTTGGAACTTGTGATTAACATTTTGGTGTCAGTAGAATTTTCATGACTCGAACTTTCTTGTCCGTTGACTGGATTTCGTGATCTGGAATTTCAAAAATGTATTGGAATGAGACATTCATTTTGCAGTTAGAATGTTCAGTAGATAGATTTTTCTCAAGTTGGAAGCTTCAATAATATAGCAATGCAGTCAAAAAATATTGGGCAAAAACTTAAAAACTCATTCTTATTCATAATTCTCAGCATATAATTCATATCATTCTTGGAATGTTATTTGTAATTTCCTGATTCCTCTCCTATTATTTTCTCATATTGTATATGGTTCTAGTATAGTTAAGTCTCTAGTATTCAGTATATTTAGTTTCTCATAACATTTTTTTTCTTCAGTAATATGAATCTTTTCCTTGTTTCCTTCTCTCAATTTTCAATTTCTTCCTAAAGTGGCTATTGTATTTTTTTTTTTTTTTTGATTGGGAAGCAAAATTTTGAGATTTTCCCGTATGCTCCCACATTGTTGTAAATAAATAAATGAAATAATAGAAGTTTTGAATAGACTCTTATTCGAGACTCTCAAGCAAAAATCCCACTGATCTCAACCAGCCTTTCTTATAATGTCTAGATGCTAGAGAAATGTATTTAAATGGAAAATATATCAACCAAATGACACGGAAGAGAATGGAACGGTGACTTTGATTGGTCATAAACTCCCTAAAAGCACACCTACATGAAGATATCAGAACGAGAATGGCTTAGAACAGTTTTTTATTCGCTTTCACGTCCATTACACAAACATTAACTGCAACCATAAAAAGCACACTATTTCTATGTTAAGATCGACAAAGGACTGTCTGCATTACTTATAGATAACATGCTCTCTTCTCATTCAATGCAATTTATTAAATTTTTTAAATTTAAATTTAAATTTATCAAATTTATTAAATTTATTGAATGCAATAAAGAATGAAATTCTTTCAACCGAACAAAAATAATCACTTTTGACAAGATACATCTGAAATCCAATAAAATAATGAATGGAATTTAATCAATTATTCGAAATATATATGATTCAAGAATCTTTCTCGGTATTAATAAATAGTCAACATTTTTGACATGATTCACCTGGAATCCAGGTCTACAAGACAAGAGCAACCAAAATACTTCAGTAAGGAGGAGTCCTTAGGCAAAGGTGGCTAGATCAACGAATTTACAACAAGAGAGACGAGGTTGAGACAGAGAGTGAGTGGAATAGAATGATAGAGATGAAGAAAGAAAAAGTGAGTTGTTGATAGAAAAAGACGAAATGAGAAAGAGTGAGTGTGTGAGAGTGAGAGAGAGTGATTCATAGGAGGGAAAAGGAGGGAGAGTGAAGGGACAAAGGGAGAGAGAGAGTGAGAGAGAACGAAAAGGAGAGTGCAAGAGAGAAAATTACTCTCCACATCAAATCCTTCCCAACTGTAACCGAGCCAAGTGAATCTCGTGATGTACTCGGGCACAGAAAATGTGTTGAAATGGAAGTGAACCCTGTTCTATATAGATGAGTGAATAAGTGATGTGGCTGGAATCCATGTGAGAAGTGAGAGCCTGGATAAAAGTGGTTTTGAGGCTCGTTGAGGTGACTGGAGTGAGACAGAAGAGTATCTGGACCTGGAATTTTTGAAATTCTGACATTCGTTCCTGCTGTACCGTCAGGTTGATTCAATTCAATGACTCCTCGAGGGTTGAGTGTAAGAGAGAGCCGGCTGCGCCCTAACTTCGTCCTCCTAGTTTTTTGATAAAGGCAGCGATTCAATTCAATTCTTGGATGGCTTTTCATTCATCTCAAACCAATATTCACTCTCTGCCAACATTCGGGACTAGAAAATTAAGTTTGAATTATTTTGTCAAGAGCTAGAGATCTTGAACTTGTTGGTGAAGTCCCAGACAAATTCTCAAAAAGAAATGATCGGACTAAACGCTACTTTGTAACTTTCATTCTATAATGAGGTGTCTCTAAAGGTGCGTTCAGATATACGCGCCGCGAACATGAGCAATTCACTTTTAATCAGCTGACTATATCTGTATTTTTACAGAAACGGTAAGATACAGATATAAAAAAGCTTGGCATCAGCTGATTAAAAGTGAATTGCTCATGTTCGCGGCGCGTAAATCTGTACGCACCTTATAGACTCCACGTTATACTGGTAGTATTTGATTAGGATTGGTATTGCTATCATTGTTTATCATTCGACAAAGTAGATGGCGCTATCCCACTCTAGCTTCGCATCGTTCTATGGTGAATTGCTCCCTATAAAGTGAGGCCCACGTTATAATGACAGTATTTAATTAGCAATGGTGTTGCTATCCTTGTCTATCATTCGTCAAAGCAGATAGAGCTATCATTTTCTAGCCCCACATCGTGGTTTCTGACTCCAAAAGCTCCGAATTTAAGTGAATATTCAAAGATATTCCAATCTTCAGGCTACTCTCATTGTAGAAAGTAATGATCAAGCCTACTATAGTGAGGTTCACGTTATAATGGCAGTGTTTGATTTAGCAATGGTATTGCTATCCTTGTCTATCATTCGACAAAGCAGATAACGCTATCCTTTTCTAGCCCACAAAGTTGTCAGATCGATTTTAAACAATGTAGAAATATGATAATTAATTGAAAAGATATTCAATCCCAATGCATTATTCAATTTTTGGAAAATATTATTTCTTTGGCCAATGAAATCTATATAATTATATAAAAGCGAAATGAAACTCACCCACTGACTGACTGACTCGCTCACTCACTCGCAGAACTAAAAATCTACCGGACCAAAAACGTTCAAATTTGGTAGGTATGTTCAGTTGGCTCTTTAGAGGCGCACTAAGAACGGATTTGGAAAAATTTCCAAAGATACGCCCAAAATCTGCATGTTTCCAGCGTTTTTTAGCGCTTTCTCAGCTTTATCGAGAACAAATGAACAGAAAATGTTCAAATTTAGTACAGAAGCTCAGCTAGGGTGTAATAATGTTGTGTTAGAAGGAATTTGCAATAACGTCGAAGATACGCCCAAAATATTAGCGTTTTTTTGCTTTTTCTCAGATTAATCGAAAATTATTTAACTACAAACTATTTATTCATTTTCATGTAAAACTGTTGTTAATTGGTGACACGTTTTCTCAGTTCTTTCATCAAGTAGTAGACAGAAAGTGTCCAAATTTTAGACAGAGGTTTAGGTAGGGTCTGAAAATGTTGTGATTAGGTGACTTTAATATTTCATCAAAGATACGCCCAAAATCAGCGTTTTTCTCAGCTTCTCTGCGTTTTCTCAGTACTTTGACTTTCTGATGGAATAAAGCATGCTCAAATGAAAAAATGCAGGCAAGCGAAGCGAGCCCGCTGATTTCATTTCTGGACGATCCAGTCGGGGGTTCAGGGGGCGGAGCCCCCTGGCTAGACGGATATGGCGAGCGAAGCGAGCCTGACGGCTAGTACAATCTATTATTCTAAGCAACAATGGAGAGTTAATATTACATCAGATTTACCGGTATCAGAGTTATTCTCTATGAAAGGCAGTGGCAAGACAGAGAATCGGAAACGTTGTCTCCCATTTTTCTCAGTAACATTATAATAAATGTAGACTTCACAATAGAGAGTAGATCTTAAAATGTATCACTGTTTATCATTGTTTCTGGGTTGAGTCAATAATGTAAATTTTACTTTGTGGTTATACTCAATACAAGGCAGTGGCAAGACAGATAATCGGCAACGCTTTCTCCTATATTTTTACAGTAACATTATAATAAATGTAGACCTCACAATAGAGAGTGGATATTGAAATTTATCACTCTTTCTGGGTTGAGTCATTAATGTAAATTTTACTTTGCGGTTACCCTCTTTACAAGGCAGAGAATCGTCAGCGCTGTCTCCTATCTTTTCCCACTGAAATTTCAACATGGACTCTTCATGAGTCATTGATGCAAATTCCAGTTGTATCTCGTGTACTTTATTACAGTGATGCGGTTTCAAAACAACTTCTTATAAAACGCTCTGATAATATATTAGCTGTTTCTTCATCATTCCTAAATATTCCACCATCTAATGTATTCCAGTTTTGACTTTTTACCCTCGCTTTGAAATTCTCAACCCAAAAAAAGCATCCCTTGCAAAAACAAAGATGGTGGAATCACAACAAGCTGGGAGCAAAAAATTAACTTGCATCTTGAATTTCCCAGGCAGGGTGATCTTGTTTTCCCACAATTTCTCAACCTTTCATCTCTTACTAAGAATAAGAAGAAAAGGAGGTTGGTGGAGAAGAAAAAGAAAAAGAAGAAGGAGAAGAAGAAGAAGAAGAAAAAGAAGAAGAAGAAAAAGGAGAAGTAGAAGAAAGAAGAAAAAGAAGGAGGAGAGAGACTTAATGTTCTTCTTTCAGCGGAGTTGCAACCCTCCTTTAAAAGTTTTAAACTGCAGCATTTTGTCTTTCCTCCAGGTAGAAACTCTATTACTGTAGATACTTTGTTTCTCCTACTTCCCCACTCATTAAGAGTCCTTGCTACAGTATTTATTAACATGATTGTATACTTACTTATTGGAGTTGGTGGATGGCAAGCTTATTTGAATTTGATGAATGATCTCTAATTGATTGATTAAAATTCTTCAAATCCAAATCTGATAGAATTCATTCTTATCAATATACAATAATTATGTAAGCAGTGAAATCGACGTTATAATGACAGTGGATTAGATTTCTTTATTTATGTATGTTACAATATTTATTGGCTCATACACTAATTTACATTAGATAATGCTAGTTATTCAACGAATTTTACGAAGTATAAATAATTAATCAATGAGAATAAAGATTGGATGCATTTAGAATAACTATTGAATTGAATTGAATGAATTGAATTAAATTGAATTGAATAGAATTGAGTTTATTTCGCCAAATTATACATGATGATTATGATATTTAAAAAGGGCACAAAATGCAAGCAGCACGACGTAACAATTGTGTAAAATAAAACTTAAGACATCATGACCTAAGGAGTAATACAATAATTATATTAAATTATAATAGTGATACATCTTATAAGAAATAATAAAGGTTGACATCTATTAATAGTGTTATAGAGAGCTTTAGACTATTATAGTTTATCCTTAGATCTGAGAAAATTGCACTGCACGATGATATTATAATAATAAGTACGATCATATGCTGATAGTGAATGTTTTTGTGATTTTTCTGGCTTCAAATTTATCAAGTTTTCTAATATTTTTCATTTTATTAATGCATTTTCAATTATAATAATAATAATTTGTTACATCGTTTTTACTTGATAAAATATAATTGATAATTTGAAACAAGAATGAACAGATGATATTACATCAGATATACTGGTATCAGTTATATTCTATAGAAGGCATTGACAAGACAGAGAACTTTGTTCTACTATCTTTCTCCACTGCCATTATAATGGCACATTATATTTTCAGTAGGAAAAGGAGGAGAAAGAAGAGAAGTCTGGTATCATTTGTTAATAGTTACGATCCTAGTTGGAAAGCTCATGTTAATTTGCGAATTTGAGTCCTCTCATGGCAGAGAGAGAAAGAAGTCACATCCAAAAACTAGGTGAATGTGTGTGTGTGTATATGCGCTCCGCTCTTTATTCGAGGGTGGTTTCTCTATTTGAGGGTGAATGAACTGTCCGCCCTCACACCCTCAGTATGCATCGTTTGCTGGCGCACGTCATAGGTGGTAATTTACAACTTCCAACCACACACATCTGTTTACTCTCTCTCACGCATGCTCTCACACTCTCTCTCTCTTTCCCTGCTACACGCTCTCTCACTCTGTCTCTCTCATATACACTCTCATTGATTCATACATTCTATTGACTCCATAACTTCGATGAACGCTACTATCCTATACTATTAAACGAGAAATTTCTGTTTATATGTTTGGATGTTCAAATGTTTAGATGTCTCTAATGTTCAAACGGCTGTAATGATTCTAACGAAATTCAGAACATAGTAGGTTTATAATACAAAAAAGATTCGATTGCACCGAGTCTCATCCCTGGAAAAACTCGCTGAAGGACATTAAAAGGATCTATTTATCCTTGGAAAAACAGCTGATAATTTCATCATCAATTCTGTTGATGATGAAAAGTGAGTGAGGGAGTGCATGTGGTTTTTTGTAAAGTGTGAAGTTTTTAGCTCAAAAATTTCTAGTTTCATTCAAAATTTAGACTTTTTGAATAATTATTAAGTTACTGTTCTAGATTTTTCGATTCTAGACTCTAATAGTATCTATTTGATTCAAAATTTGTTCGTTTATCTGAGTATTGAAGAGCGTAAATTGTATTTTGAAAAGTGAAAGTGACATAGCCAACTTATTGATTTGGACAGTATAGTATAAATTGGAAATGGGACAGTTTTGGGCATGAGCATGTTGTGCCTTTCCTCATATTAAGTATTTCTACACAATGTGATAAATAAATAAATAATTAATGTGTGTGGGACTGAGACAAAATTTTGACTTAGCTGTTGAACTTTCGTAATCATTCAATGAGGTACATAGTGCCTCATTAAGGTTGAGTGGTAGAAAGGACTTTTCTAGTCCTAACTCCGCCTTATAAAGAGTATTTTCATTTCATTTCATTTCATTTCATAGTGCCGGTTGTACAGAAGCCGGTTAAATTTCAATCCTGATTGATTCCATTAGAACAAATCAGATAAGCTATCTTTTAGAAATGGTCTTCTTCGTTTTGGTTCACGTGAAATTGATCAGGAATTGAATTCAACATTCTTTTGTGAGAGAAATTTTTGCATCCTTCTGGGAATTAATCTCAATCCACTGTGATTAGATAGAACCTTCCTGTATGATCTATACATGTATTATAATTTCTTCTTTTTTAATAAATTTTATATGCTTTTTTACACCAGAGCGGAGCTCGGTGCCCAGATATTACAATAATTATTTAACTCTGTTATTTAGACACTGTGTTACTTGTAAATATTTGAAAAAAAAACACTTACTTTTAGCCTCAGGCTGATGAAGCTCCTCCTCAGGAGTGAAATGCATTCCTCAATATTCCAAGAAAAGTAAGTTTTTTTTCAAATATTTACAAGTAGCACAGTGCCTGAACTACAAAAAAGTTATTACTATAGTGTTCCCTCATGGAAAGCAACATCAGAAATTATTTGTATAGTAGACTGTCAACTCTCAATTTATTACCATCTATATCAATGGTCGCCAAACTTATGAGCCTGTGAGCTAGAATAGCATTTATAAAACTCCTAGTGAGCTACCAACGAATATTAGACTGAAGAAAGTATCTTTTATTGCCTATAAAGATACTTTTCTAGTGTTGGAATCTACTTATCTCCTAGCAAAAAGTATAGGACCAAGGAATAAAGGAATAATCTTTTATTGCCTATAAAGATACTTTTCTAGTGTTGGAATCTACTTATCTCCTAGCAAAAAGTATAACAAAAGTTGGAATGTACATTTCAATGAGAGCAGTGAAACGTTTTGTCATCAAGTATTTTCTTGATGTTTGCAGTGTACGTTGTAGCCGCCATTCTGATGCAGTTGTCCAAATGTTCATCAGTCAGTCTGTTCCTATATCGATTTTTCATGAATTTCATACTTGAAAAAGATGCTTCACACAAGTAGGTAGAGCTGAACATAGCTTTCAACGTCAATGCAACTTGAATAATATTTTGATATTTTTCTTTGGGGACTTGAGGCCAAATATTTCCAGTTTTAGAATGTGATCTGAGAGACAGATCATTTTGAAAATCCACTAATTCCATTTCAACTGAAGCCTGATCTTCACTAAAATGTTGTACAACACAAGCTGCAAAATCTTCTTCATAGATCTCTACAAAAGAGAGATGAATTGTATTATATTTTATATGCTTTTAAAATCTTGAAATCGTTGATCAAACTTTTGTCTCAAATCTGAAAAAATTGTAACATATTCTTGGTTATTCCTGCGGTGCTGTGAAGAATTTTTCTTGTCATTGATTTTCTTCAGACTGGGATAGTTTTTATATTCAAACTGGACGACATTCTTTTGCACGAGCACTTAGCTACCAAAAACTACCCCACGAGCTACCGGTAGCTCGCGATCGACTGTTTGGCGACCACTGATCTATATGATAAGAGATAGTGGGTTTGTGTTTGTTCGTGTGTTCGTGTGTTCGTTTGTTCGCATCAGAACATGTCAACTTGTGGATTGCATACCGGAAAAACAGAAATGATTTAGATCTCCAAATATGCACATAAATTCTAAAAATATCAATCTCGTGCACCTCAAAGCCCAAATTTCAATTTTCTTTCTAGATTTCTCTTCAATAATGTTCAAATTTCATTCACGGGACATAAAATTGCATACCGGGAAAACGGAAATGATTTAGATCTCCAAACTTTGCACATGGATTCCAAAAATATCAATCTCGTGCACCTCGAAGCTAAATTTTAAATTTCTTTCTATATTTTTATAATTAATGTTCGGATTTCATTCATGGGGCATTCTTGTGAAATGAGTTTGTTTAAAGGAAGGAGAAATTGATACGCTGGTAGCAATGTGTAGCAATATATGTGTTTCGATACAGGAAGCTCATGTTTCGATACATTAGTTTTGATACAAACATGCTGGCAGCTTATGTTTCAATAATAGTGATGAGTTAGGCTTTCCAAGATCTGGAATATTAATCTGATTTCTACATCCTATTACGTCAACAAAGGGATAGAAATAAAAATGTCAAACGAAGAAACGTAATAGAATAGATACTCAGAGAGTACAAACTGACATTGAAAAACTCACAACGAAGGATTGGTTGATTGATTGATTGATTGAGTACTTTATTTATGTAGATTACAATATATACTGACTTATACACTTATATACAATAACTTACAATACAACAAAATTATAGATGAATTTACATAATATGGACTAAGAAAATAATTATTGAACTGTATATATGAAGAAGCAATTTGTAATATAATAACTGTAGATAGAATTATATTGTTATGCATCTACATAAATTGGTGGAGCTTTGGACATATCAATGTCCATTCTTCGGAAAGAATATTGAAAATGTCCTCCCCACTAACTCTCTACCAAAACGTTAATTTCATTATTCAAACTAAGCATTCATTTATTAATGGAAATATTGTGAAAGTTTTAATCAATATGAATATTTAAGAGAAAAAAAAACAGAAAATTGATAAAGTAAAATAATTATATAGGTAGATAAGATCAAATGATTAATTAATAAAATGAAATAGGCTGAAAGTAGATCAGGGTTATCAACTTTCAGTAATATACAGCAGTATGCAGTGGATAATTGAAGTAACATGAGTTTATATAATATACTAGCAAGAACCCGTGCTTCGCAAGGATCTATTTTAAAACTTGACAAAATGAAATTTTGAAGAATTGAGAATAGGCCTATAACCATCCTTGGTTAATTAAGAATCCATAAGCAAAATTTCAAGTTAATTAGTCCAGTAGTTTAGACGTGATGATGCGTCAAACATAATATTCCTATCCCGTACGTGCATAAGCCAGCTCTTTATATAATTATTATTATAGATATAGTTAACGACTGCAAGAGGTAGGACTGTGGAACAGAATAGTGGTGAAACTATGATAGCGCCAGAAGTGTCTCAAACACAATAGTAGGTACTACATGAACTTTTTGAAAGTGATTTGAAAAAATGTTAAAACAACAGAACTGAATCCTTATCATTCCACCTTCATTTAGAGAGGCTTTTGTTTGAGCCGAATGGAAATCCATTTATAAAAAAATAAATGTCTGTTTGTTTGTTCCCTGTAGACTTGAAAACTACTTGACATAACGGCATGAAACTTTGGGAATATGTTGAACTGAAAAAAGTACTTCAATTTCCATGAATTTGTTAATAGAATTATATAAATCTAAAGTGTAGGTCATATCTAAATTCACAAAGAGTTCGATTCTTGTTGGCAAGATAGATGTTATTCAATGCAGAAATCATTGTTATTTTACTAAAAGATAGGATAAAATGAATATTTCTCTTTCAGGGGGAGTTTTGACAACCTACAAAACTCATTTTTCATTTGAAGAAATAATATCAAAAAGGTACATAGGACCTTACTTTTTTGTTCAGCTTGCCAAAATACCCTCATTTCAATATTAAAATTTTCGACTGACTGTACAGTGAGTCAATCATTCTATCAAGGCTTGAATAATTTTGAAATTTCAATTAAATAAAAATGGTAGAGAATAATATTATCATGTAGATATCAACACCTTTATTTAAAGACATATTAAGTGCATGCGTTTTCATATTGCCGATACAGCATTGATAAAACTGTAGACGTTTATTTAGCAGCATCAAAAAACTGTTCTAGCTGAAAAATTGATAATACATGACGTGACATTGCATCAGGAAAATGAAGTTCAAAACTATGGTTTTCCTAAACATATGTTTTTGAGATAATTTCTTTGATGCAGCTGTTTCACATTCACCATTATAAATTATACAGAGTTTGTAAAAATAAAAATATTTATTGATTACCAAAACAATACTATTATTATATTTATGATAATAATTAATAATTATCAAAACAATCCTTTTATTATATCAATAATATTAATATTATCAACATATTTATCAATTATCAGAAAAATATTATTGAGGTTGAGTGGAATCAGGTAGAAAGCAATAATAGAACAGATGTTCTTTTTTGAATTTCTATCATATTATTTTTTTATTTCCAATGATTACAACATATGTTAGAATACCATGTGTCAATTATTTCAGTTCCATATGGCATTCACCTTACCATGTTCATAACCTTACTAAATAGGATCCTTTTTCATCCTTTGAAACCCTTAGAGGCCAAATATCTCAAAATCCGTTCTTAGTGCGCGTCTAGCATGTTTGAAGAATATTTGTGCAAAGTTTCAAGTCTGTAGAACAATTAGTTTGAGCTGTAGTGTGATTTTACATCAAAATTTTCGAAAAATGCCCTCTCCTGGACCCCCCTGTGCTCCTGATCGAAATTTTTCTGCATAGATCTAATTTTTTTCCGTAGCTGAACAAAAAAGTTCCTCATGACTTTGCTGTGCAATGAGCGGTTAAAAAGTACAAAATTTTGGGGGGGCCCCAGCTCCCTCAGGGGGGCAAATTTCTGAAAATCCTTTCTTAGTGGATGTTTTCAGGCTACCATAAACAATCGTGCAAAATTTCAAGTTTTTAGGCTCAGTAGTTTGGGCTGTGGTGTGATTTCAGTCTGTAGGGGCTTAGCCTTTTATAAGTATAGATATATATATATATATATAGAAACCCGTTCTATAACAGGTTTAAAGGTTTATATTGGTGGAATGGGTGAGGGATGGTTGTCATGTGATCGTTCTAAGGCCGGACAGTTTCAGTCATTTGTTCCAAAATATATTTTAAAAAATATGATATAATATTGTGATGAAACTTCATAAATCGGCGGTGTTTCAACAAATAATTGTCGATTCTCTAGAGAGGATATAAAATAATATCCTTTTCAGCAACACACGATCGGGGGAGAAAGAGAGAGGGGAAAAAAAGATAGAGAGAGCATGAGCGAGATTTGGAAGTGAGAAAGACAGAGTGTGAAATGTAATCAGTGTATGGTATGCGTCTGTGATAACGTGGAGACACCTAATGAGAGAAACTAAAGGAAGAGTAGGTTGAAAGAGAGATAGAAACAGAGAAAGAAAGAGAGAGATAAGTGTGAAATGGAATCTGTGTGTGGTATGCCTGTGTGATATGGAGGCCTAATGTATACACTCAGTATTTATATGGTTACTCGGCAAGCTGTAACCTTCTCACAGCAGGGTAGAGAACATTTTGGCCTGAGTTGAGCGTTTTGGGGGTGGAAATGAGGGTTTTGGGAGTGGAAACGGGGGGTTTCGGGGGTGGAAATTGGTGAAGGGGTAGTTGATGATTATGGAATAGCGGGAAGTCCAAGCACCAAGCAGTCTGTGTGAGAATTTCTTCTACCATGCTTCTTCTACGCATATAACACTGTTGTTCGTATGTTTCACGCTCTATATTATCATCTCACACTATGTTATCATGCTGAAACTACCATTTTTATACAACAGTATTACTTGTTTTCTCGTCTAGCGTGTGTAATAAGTAGAATATATACCTCGTTCTATAATAGCTATTTATGTATTAAGAGCGTAATGCGCGACTTTATCGCTCGCGCAAAACAATTATCACGTGACGCGAAGCAGAGCGTGATAAATTTTGCAAGAGCGATGAAGAAGCATTACGCGTGAATCACATACAACTTTTTTTCTACAACTGCCCAAACCTGTTGAATTACTTATATCGGCGGAGTTGCAATTACCGACTTTTCAGGTTAAGATCTGACTTTTTGGCGAGCTGCTTACAATCAGCTTATTAGGAAGCGTAAAGAAACTCTTCTGCGCATGCGCGAATGATGAGGGAGCGTAGAGTAGATCTACTGCGCATGCGCGGATGGTTAGCGAGCGAAAAAGTAGATTCTCCTTAGAAATAAGCTGTTTTACGATGATAATTGAGTATGTAAATTCTTTTTTTACGCGCAGTTGTAGAAAAACAAATTTATGTTTCTTGTTGAATTTACCTTCAAAATTCTAAACTATAGTGAGGTCCACGTAATAATGGCAGTGGAGAAAAATTGGAGAACAACGTTGCAGATCATCTGCCGATCCGAATTTATACCTCGTTCTATAAACGTAATTATATTTCTTGTTGAATTTACCTTAAAATTTTTGACCTTCAGTGGGGTCCACGTTATAATGGCAGTGGAGAAAGATAGAGAACAAGGTTTCCGATCCTCTGTCAATGCCTTCTGTAGATGGTAGCTGATACAGATTTATTGGTGTAATATTAACTGTTCATTCTCGTTTAAAATGATCAATTATATTTTATTGAGCAAGAAATTTTATTTCACAATAATCTCATAATGAGTTTTCATGATTAAGATGAAATATTTTGTTTATTAATTAATAATTTTACATTGTTATAAGACGATCTGGCAACAGAGAAAAGCGAGAAAGAGATAGCGCTATCCGCTTTGTTGAATGATAGACAAGGATAGCAATACCATTGCTAATCAAACACTGCCATTATAACGTGGACTCCACTATAGACTTGGGGATGATTTTATTGGCAGTATCACCATAGATAGTGAACAAAGGCTTATTAATAGTGGATATATTAGATCTGTAATATTATTTTCTCTAATGAAGTATGAAGTTTCAATTCAATCATAACAGTAAGAATGTTGAATACAGTAGTATTAAAAATTGAACAAAAATTTACAGGAGTTAGTACTGTTCATCTTGCGGGCCCTTTGAACTATGAGCTCAAGTACTTTTCATATAGTGAGGTCCACGTTATAATGGCAGAATTTGATTAGCAATGGTATTGCTATCCTTGTCTATCATTCAACAAAGCGGATAGCGCTATCTCTTTCTCGCTTTGCTCTGTTGTCAGTTCGTCTTTTAACAATGTAGAATTAATAATTAATTAACAAAATATTTCATCTTGAATATGAAAATTCCTTATGAAATTATTAAAAATACATTTTCTTGACAAATACCATATAAATAATTATTTTAAACAAGAACGAATAGTATTGATATTACATCAGATATACCGGTATCAGCTATCCTCTATAGAAGGCAGTCGCTAGGCAGAGAAACGGCAACACTGTTCTCCTATGTTTCTCCACTGTCATTATAACGTGGACCTCACTATAGCGTTGTGCAGCAACAACTCAAAAGCCACAGCATAATGTTAAAGTAGCAAATAGCGTGACTTGAAGAGATACCAAAATTAAAAGCACTGCCGAACTGAGTCTTCATCTACAGACCGCAAAAGTTCCAGGTTCAATGTTCTCTCATCACATTTCCTCTCTCTCTCACTTACTTCTATCATACTCTCGCTTTCACTCTCATTCTCTTTAGGGTTGATCAAAATAAAGGCAGAGATTTTATTCAATTTTATTTCTCTCACTCTCCTTCCTGTCGCTCTATCTTTCTCTAGCTCACTCACTAACTCATTCTCTCCTCACACTCTCTGTTTCTTTTTTTGTACTCTCATCTTTTTTCCCTCTCTCACTCTCTCATTCTCTCCCCACACTCTCTTTCTCTCTCATACTCTCTGTCACTACTCTCTACTTTGGTAGAGAGTTAGTGGGGAGGATATTTTTAATATTGTTTCCGAAGAATGGACATTGATATGTCCAAAGCTCCGCCAATTTATGTAGATGCATTACAATATAAATATCTATAGTTATTATATTACAAATTGCTTTTTCATATCATATATATACAGTTTAATAATTATTTTCTCAGTCTATATTATGTAAATTCATCTATAATTTTGCTGTATTGTAAGCTATTGTATATAAGTGTATAAGCCAGTATATATTGTTGTAATCTACATGAATAAACTACTCAATCAATCAATCAATCACTCTAATTCTCTTGATCAAAATAAAGCCAGAGATTCCATTCTTCTTTATTCTCTCTTTCTCTCTCTCTCTAACTTTGTCTCTGTCTAGATCACTCACTCTCTCATTCTCTCCCTACACTCTCTCTTCTGCTCTCATCCTCTTTATCACTGTCTCTATCTCTGTCACTTACTCTCTCTCATTCTATTGAGTGTTGATCAAAATAAAGGCAGAGATTTAATTTTTTCTTTCTCGATTCCTCTCTCTCTCTCTTTGTCTTGCTCACTTACACTGTTTTTCTCTTCCCACACTGTCTGTTTTTCTCATGTACTGTCACTCTCTCTCTCTTTTACTCTCTCACCAATAATTTATTTATCACTATTTCTCTTTCCATTCATCTGTCCATCTCTCTCTCCCTCTCCGTAGCTATCTCTCTCCATCCCTCTCTCTCTTGGTAGAGAGTTAGTGGGGAGGATATTTTTAATGTTCTTCCCAAAGAATGGACATTGATATATCCAAAGCTCCGCCAATTTATGTAGATGCATAACAATATAATTATTATCTATAGTTATTATATTTACAAATTGCTTTTTCATATCATATACAGTTCAATAATTATTTTCTTAGTCTATATCATGTAAACTCATCTATAATTTTGCTGTATTGTAAGCTATTGTATATAAGTATATAAGACAGTATATATTGTAATCTACATAAATAAAGTACTCAATCAATCAATCAATCAATCAATCCTCTTTATCACTGTCTCTATGTCTGTCACTTACTCTCTCTCATTCTCTTGAGTGTTGATCAAAATAAAGGCAGAGATTTTATTTTTTATTCTCTCTTCATCTCTCACTCTCTCTTCGTCTTGCTCACTTACACTCTTTTTCTCTTCCCACACTGTCTGTTTTCCTCATGTACTGTCACTCTCTCTCTCTCTCTCTCTTCTACTCTCTCTTTCTCACCATTAATTCATTTATCACTATTATTTCTCTCTCTATCCATCTGTCCATCTCTCTCTCACTCTGTAGCTATCTCTCTCCATCCCTCTCTCTCTTGGACTCTCTCTCCCTCAGGACTTCTCTCAAAAGTCGACCACTTTATGACAATACGGTTGCAACCCTCCAATATTCACTTGTACAAACCTGTAACCTCCCTCCACTTGTTCTGATTATTACCCACAGATAGCAGCACGCATAGGCCATATATACAGTCTATATATATATATATATATACAGGTATATAGCATTTGTAATTTGTGGCTATAATTTGTGTAGATACAGGTATATATCCTGTGTTATCTGTGTATGAATCCACCTGCTGTGCGATCTACAAAGCGTTTCAACGTGAGTTATTATATTAGAATGCATAACGCAGTGCAATAAAATAGGACTTTTAAAAATGTTTTAAAGTTCAGAATTGGGATTTTCAACAAGATTTCCTCCTTGGATAAAGACTACTCATTTCATTGTTCTCAATCCAACAAGATTAATGAATTAATCGAAGCTCTTATTGCAAACAATATGCATTGCAAACTGAATAATAGAACTGTACACCGATTTGTGGTATTCCTCCATCTATAATATTACTAGCAGGTAACCCGTGCTCCGCCAGGGTCTGATTTTCAACTTGACAAACTGGAGACTTGACCTACTGAAATCTTGTCGAATCTAAAATAGGCTTATAACCATCCTCGGTGAATTAAGAATCTTTATGCAAATTTCAAGATTAATCAGTCCAATAGTTCAGACGTGATGATGTGTCGGTCATGTATTCCCCATCATATATATGTGGTAGCCAATTTTTTCATTATAATATAATAGATAACTGAAGAAGACATAATACTTGAAAACCTAGCAGTATCATATTGATTTTTTTCAATACATCAATTCTAGTATCGATTGGATCCTCCACAATTTTAATCAAGCAGCCTTTTGTTTCCCCAATTCCCCAAAAAATACCTACAATATTCGTTTTACTCCGAATTTGTGTCTGATAGTACATCATAACTGAAGAATATGAATTATTAGTAATTTTATTGTTATCTGTTCATGTTTTTCTTATGAATTCAAAATAATGATACAGTGTGAAACCTATGTCCATTTCATTTGTACTGGTTGCAAAATTTTACCTTAGATAATTATTTGATGAAATCCAATTTCAATCATATTAATAGTTATTTGTGCAACTAGTGCGCAAAGTGACAGTTTGCTGCACCGAAAGAAACGTTTACGCACGAGTCGTAGGCGAGTGCGAAATAATGGTTCTTGAGTGCAGCAAACGAGCTTTGCGCACGTATTTCACATAAAATTTTTCCTACAGTTACCATTGAATATGAAAAGTGGATAATTATGGGTAAAATTCCCTGAAATCCATCAAATGTTTTTCCGTGTCATTTTATTATTAATAAAGACCTCAATTTATTTAAAATTGGATAATAATAGTTAAATTATAATGATTAGTAATTCAATTGAAAATTTATCTGACTGCTTGAAGGGGGTTTATCTTATGTAAGCATTGAAATGACTATAATCAAGGCACATAATAAATAGGCAACGCTGTTCTCCACTGCCATTATAACGTGGACCTCACTATACCACAGTCAGTGTTACCAACTTAATTTTGATTTTCCTGCACTGGTGCTCCATATAACCTATTAACTATTCTGCGTTGTCAAGCTGCAAATGTGGAGTACGCAAAGTAATACTCAGCGCACTAGAGCGGAAAAGTGATTCTTTGCGGCCTGCAATCAGTGCAGAAATGGTCACTTTTCAAGGTATCTGTAGGAAAAAACAATTTCCTTAAAAAAATAATTTATAGACTAATAATACGTTTCGAGGGAAAAAATCAAGAGCAAAAAATGGAATGATCGGGGGGAATCGAACCGAGAAACCTTCGCTCCGAAGTTGAGTTCTCTACCTCTAGACCACGACACCGCTGAAATTAAATGTCTTGTAATAATGTTATAACCTCCTCATAAAAAACACATTTCACAACAATGGAACAATGTAAGTCGTATGAACTTGATGTCTCGTGAATGAATTTTAAACTGATATTATGAAAAATCTAGAAGGAAAATTGGAATTTGGGCTTCGAGGTACAAGAGATTGATATTTTTAGAATCTATGTGCAAAATTTGGAGATCTAAATCATTCCCGTTTTTCCGGTATGCAATCCAAAAAATGTGGTGTGGTGCACTCACACAACTTTCCTTGCCGTTATGAAAATTGATCACCTGACGCTAGTGTACTCGCGCATCTCAAGTCTACTACTGAAAGATATGAGACAGCTGGTGATAGGTCAATAACGCTGGAAACACACGAGGTCTGCTATCTCTTCGTAGTGAATGATTTAATAGAACCAACAGTTTCTAATTTAATAATCACATTTTCTCGGATTTCAAGCTTATTTTCAATTTTAGGTGGAAATGTTACTGGACATTAATTGCAGAGATTTTCATGTTGAATCTTTGGAGGCTGATAATTGAGAATCTAAAATCAAACTTTGCATAGATGGGGTGGAGCTCCTGAAATTTTCACAGATATGGGACTTGTTGCAGTTGATAGAGCTTATCAATGACTATATCAGGTATGAATTTGATCAAAATCGTTGGAGCCGTTTTCGAGAAAATCGCGAAAACCCCTTTTTTTGACAACATTTTCGTCATTCTAGCCGCCATCTTGGATTGCATTTGATCGAAATTGTTCGTGTCGGATCCTTATAGTGTAAGGACCTCACGTTCCAAATTTCAAGTCATTCCGTTTACTGGGAGATGAGATATCGTGTACACAGACGCACATACACTCATAACACACACACACACACACACACACACACACACACACACCACACAACACACACACACACCACACACACACACCACACACACACACCACACACACACACACACAACAGACACACACATACAATACCCAAAACCCACTTTTTCGGACTCAGGGGACCTTGATAAGTATAGAAATTTAGAAATTGGGATACCTTAATTTTTTCCGGAAAGCAATACTTTCCTTACCTATGGTAATAGGGCAAGGAAAGTAAAATTGAGTTTCGATGCGAAAAAACACAACCCCACTCTCTCTTGTTATATAGATGAGGAGAAGAACTGGACCATATAATATATGGTGTACATATTATGTACGGAATAGAGAATACACGAATGAGGCATTATCACGTCTCAACTATTCAACTGATTAACTTGAAATTTTGCATTATGATTCTCAATTCACCGAGGATGCTTATGGCAGTTTCTCATTTTCTCTATCAATCAATAATATTGATTGCAACCCTCCAAATCATAATTATTATGATTCACATAATTTGAACAAATTTTTTCAATCTGTGATACAAAGTTCATACCTGAGTTAAAAGCCCAATTAAAATAATGGTTCTTTTATCATAAATTATTTCAGTTGTTGATACTTTCAATAACAGCATGGAACTATAAAACTACTCGTAAATCAATCTATAAAATTTGTGTTCTAAACAAACCCATGCGAAGCACCGGTTACCTGCTAGTGATCAATAAAACAAAGTAGAAATTTATAATTTTGAAATCTACTGTATGTGGCTCGCCTAATTATTGTAATTTTTTTGATTAGGGAGCAATTTTTGGGGTTTTCCCGTATGCTCCCATATTGTTGTAAATAGATAAATAAATAAATAAATAATTGATACCAGTAATACATGAGCTGATTCCAAAAGATTACAATAATTATCCAAAGATTGGCGGAAATTCATCAAAATCCAGTTCTGTGGAAAAGGAATATATTTTCACATAAAACTAAAAAGTGTTCTTATCGCTTGTAACTTGGAATCATCCAGTCTTCATTGATTCTATTATCCTAAATATTTTTTTTTCGAACAATTAGATGTTCTCTCAGGGAGGAAAACACCGGAAAACCCTTCTTGAATGGTGTTTTTCCTACAGGAGAAAGACGACGGCAACAGAAATCAATTGTGAAAGCGCTTTTCCTGCATTTCCACTCCAACACCTGCTCAAGATAACAACACAAATGACATAGAAGCTCCCTCTAAGTATCTTTTGCTTCTTCTTCTTCTTCATCTCCTGTATTTCCTCTCTCTTCCTTTTCATTCTTCCTTTTCTGCTTCTTCTTTTCTTGCATTTTTCCTCATCCGTCTTCTTCTCCTGTCTTCTCCTTCTCCTTCTTCTTTTCTCCCTCTTTTTCTTCTTCTTCTTCTTCTTCTTCTTCTTCTTCTTCTTCTACTTCTTCTGCTTTCTCTTCTTCTTCTTCTTCTTCTTCTTCTTCTTCTTCATCTCCTGTATTTCCTCTCTCTTCCTTTTCATTCTTCCTTTTCTCCTTCTTCTTTCCTTGCATTTTTCCTCATCCGTCTTCTTCTCCTGTCTTCTCCTTCTCCTTCTTCTTTTCTCCCTCTTCTTCTTCTTCTTCCTCTCCTTCTTCATCCTCATCATCATCTTCTTCTTCTCTTCTTCTTCTTCTTCTTCTTCTTCTTCTTCTTCTTCTTCTTCTTCCTCTTCTTCTTCATCCTCATCATCTTCTTCTTCTTCTTCTTCTTCTTCTTCTTCTTCTCTTCTTCTTCTTCTTCTTCTTCTTCTTCTTCTTCTTCTTCTCCTCCTTCTTCTTCTTCCTCTTCTACAGTCGTCTTCTTCTTCTTCTTCTCCCTCTTCTCCTTCTCCGTCCTTCCACTTCCAGCTGTTAATACCCTCGGCTACTAATGGTTTTCCTGACTCGAGGTAATTTTTGACTGACGGTAGAATATTATGCCAAAACATGAATCTGATTTTTTTCAAAAATATGGCGAAAAGCACCCTCAGAAAAGAATATACGAACTACCTCCCAAACCAGCTTATATCCACGCACAAGCCTAGAGCCCATGTGGACATCACCCTCAGCGAAAAAAACACAACCTCCTTTTTTGTCGTTGTAGCAATACAAACAGAATCACAGCAACCGTTTTTTCCAGCTTGCATAATAGACCTACCATCTTATTCTTTTTCTTGTTCCTCTTCTTCTTCTTCCTCTTCTTCTTCTTCTTTCTCTTCTTCTTCTTCTTCTTCTTCTTCTTCTTCTCCATCTTCTTCTTCTTCTTCTTCTTCTTCTTCTTCTTCTTCTTCTTCTCCTTCTTCTTCTTCTTCTTCTTCTCCATCTTCTTCTTCTTCTTCTTCTTCTTACAAGCGTTACAAGCGTCTTGCTTTCTTCTTTTCACTCCCTTTTCACAATTTCAAACGACTACCCCAAAAGATCAACCCGTGAAGTTTCCCCATAAGCCGTGGCCCGTTATACAAACAAAAATATCGCTTCAATATCACCCTCGCCCTCTCTTATGCATAGAATCAAGTTATGTTCACCATTCCGGATCTTGTGAAACTTCATTCTGTAGAAATCTGAATTTTCATGTTTGTTTATTTCGACATACGTGCTGGGGAAGAAAACCCTCTGCACTGCAGCCTTGGAGGAAACTGGAGAATATGATATTTCCTAGAATATTCTAGATTTCACTACATTTTTAAAAATCACTGTGTATTGCTCTCACTTTGAGGTTTACTTTCCTTGCCCTATAATTACCATAGGTGAGGAAAGTATTTCTTTCCGAAAAAAATTAATGTACCCCAATTTCTATATTTCTATACGTTTCAAGGTCCCCTGAGTTCAAAAAAGTGATTTATGGGTATTGGTCTGTGTGTGTGTGTGGTGTGGTGTGTGTGTGGTGTGTGTGTGTGTGTGTGTGTGTGTGTGTGTGTGTGTTTGTTGTGTGTATGTGGTGTGTGTGTGGTGTGGTGTGTGTGTGTGTGTTTGTTTGTTTGTGTGTGTGGTGTGTGTGTGGTGTGTGGTGTGTGTGGTGTGTGTGTGTGTGTGGTGTGTGTGGTGTGTGTGTGTGTGTGTGTGTTGTGTGTATAAGTGTATGTACGTCTTTGTACACGATATCTCATCTCCCAATTAACGGAATGACTTGAAATTTGGAACTTAAGGTCCTTTCACTATAAGGATCCGACATGAACAATTTCGATCAAATGTAATTCAAGATGGCGGCTAAAATGGCGGAAATTTTGTCAAAACAGGGTTTTAGCAATTTTCTAGAAAACGGCTCCAACGATTTTGATCAAATTCATACCTGAAATAGTCATTGATAAGCTCTATCAACTGCAACAAGTCCTATATCTGTAAAAATTTCAGGAGCCTCGCCCCATCTATGCAAAGTTTGATTCTAGATTATCAATTATCAGCCTTCATATACAATTTAAACGAAAAATTTCAAGTGGAAAAGATTGAGCATGAAAATCTCTGCTCTTAATGTCCAGTAACATTTCCACCTAAAATTGAAAATAAGATTGAACTCCGAGAAAATGTGATTATTGAATTGCAAACTGTTGGCAACTGTTGGTTCTATTAAATCATTCACTATGGAGAGATAGCAGACCTCGTGTGTCTCCAGCGTTATTGCCCTATCACCAGCTGTCTCATATCTTTGAATAGTAGACTTGAGATGCGCGAGTACACTAGCGTCAGGTGATCAATTTTCATAACGGCAAGGAAAGTTGTGTGAATGCACCACACCAGATTTTTTATTTATCACTTTGTATTGCTCTTACTTTGATTTTTCTGTAGTTAGTATATTCTATTCATTCTTTTCAATTATAAGGAATGAATAGGGAATAGCGTTTATCTGTGACTTCTGAAATCATTCTACAGTGGAGAAAACTGGAGAATTTTCTGGAATATTCTAGTTTCTACTTCGTTTCACTCTTCACTTTGTATTGCAGTTACATTGATTTTTTGTAGTGAGATCATTGTTGAATGAAAAAGACTAAGAAATTGTCAAAAACCACAGATTTATTGATACTTAGAAAGACCGGTTTCGGTTATTACACCATTGTCAATCTCTAATAAACTAGAACTAAATACAAGAGCAGCAGAATTTATACTAGTAGGCGAGTACTACTATTGGTCAAGGGCATGAACGCCTGTCATTGGCCCAGCTAGACAGTCTCCTCCCACTCAACGGTGTGAGAAAATGGCGGCTTAAGCAGCAGAATCGCCATGATAACAAAATTTACTTTCAGTACAAGATAAGAACCAACAAAATAAGTGTGAAAGATAATAAAACAAATATATGTAAATGAAAAAACTACTGACTAATGTATGCTTACAATTTTATGATAAAACTAAGTTCGTAGTGACTCATTTCTAAGTTCGTTTGACAATTTCATTATTATGAATAATCATATGAATAATCTTTATATATTAATCTTCATATGATTATGAATAATCTTTTTCATTTAATATGAATAATTACCACAAAATCAACTTCTCAACTACACAAAAAGTGAGATTATTGTATTCATTCGTAACAATTGATTTGAATATAATTTAATTGAATTAAGGATAAAATAATAAGGGAAACAGTTACCTCAGACTTCTGTTACAAAATTTAATTAATACTAGCAGAAAACTCGTGCTTCGCAAGGGTCCGATTGGGAACTTGACAAACTGAAAACTTGACCTATTGTAATCTTGAAGATTTTGAAATAGCCCTACAACCACCCTCAGTGAATTGAGAATCTATATGCAAAATTTTGAGTTAATCAGTTGAGTAACTCAGACATGATTATGTGTTTGTTATTCGTGAATTTCTTATCCCGTACGTATGTAATCCAGTTCTTTCCTTTATTATATCATAGACTAGCCGTCAGGCTCGCTTCGCTCGCCATATCCGTCTAGCCAGGCGGCTCCGCCCCCTGGACCCCCGACTGGATCGTCCAAAAGTGAGATCAGCGGGCTCGCTTCGCTCGCCTGTATGTAGACCTCAGCGGGACCTCTGTACCGAATTTGAACGTATGTCAATTTGATCTCGAAATACACCTGTTACTATATCGGCGTATCTTTGGCGAACAAAATTCTTCCACCTCAGCTAAACCTGTGTACTGAATTTTTTCAAATATATTTCCATCAATTATTGAAAAACGTGAGGAAATGCAGAAAAGCTGAGAAAACGCTAATTTTCGCTAACTGGATAAATTGGTATTTAGGAGGTCCTGGATAAATGCAATTCAATCTTCAACTTGGTGCCAACCTAACAAAGTCAACTCAACTTAATGCCAACCTGACAAAATTTTTAATTTGGTTACCAGAACAACTGTTTCGAAGAGGTACTCTCTCTAGATTATAGTTCTATATTAACATAATATGGTATGGACATTCCAATATTTTAAGATATTGGAATAAGAAGAACATACATGCTAAAAGAACTTTAAACCCTTAAAAACCACCCTTAGAGTTAAAATATCGCCAAAAGATTTCTTAGTGCGCCTCTAGAGGGCCAACTGAACATACCTACCAAATTTGAACGTTTTTGGTCCGGTAGATTTTTAGTTCCACGAGTGAGTGAGTGAGTGAGTGAGTCAGTCAGTCAGTCAGTCAGTGAGTGAGTGCCATTTCGCTTTTATATATATAGATATCGACCGGAGACAATAATAGCCTGCCTAAGTTATGTATATTTTGAAGAATTAGAAGTCAGAATAACTCAGTCATGATGATGTGTCATTCGTGAATTTCCTATTCTGTACGTGTTTGATTTTATTCTTCAATTTATAATATTATAGATATCGACCAGAGACAATAATAACCTGCCTAAGTTATGTATATTTTGAAGAACTGGCAGGCTTGTTAAGTAATTTCCATGTATGTATGACTCTCAATGCATCGAAATATGAAGCTGTAATCCATGTAGACTCCTCTTCGCATCTATCAAAGAAATGAATGTGTGAATTTCAAGATTGACATCCGATTGAGAATCATGCAAAACATCTTGTGTTGGAAAGAATGCAACCAATCACGTGTCAGCCAATGGGAGACCAGATATTCTGTTGTTAAAGAGACAGCCAATGGTGTTTGAGAACGTTAGATTCCAACCAATCAAAAGTTGACCAATGAGAGAGCCAGGATTTGGTCGACATGGCGATACCTAATGGCGGTAGAGATAGTTGGAATTTAACCAATCACATGTGAGTAATGAGGGAGAATCGATTCTGTTGTCATTGTGACAGCCACTGAAATATAGGTATAGAATAGTATCATAGAGAAACAATAGCATAAGTAGATATCCCATGGTATAGGGCGTTTATGTCGCAACTTTTTCTGTTATCTCAAGCCCATAGTCCACGTGATTCTTCCCTGTGTAGCTTTATGATGCTGGTAGTCTCTCATATTGTGCAGTTCATACACTTTTACCCGGTCAAAACAGTAAAAATCGACAGTAATTATTATTTATTTCATTGACAAGCACAAATCATAATTATAATATATAATATGATTGGGAGAAGACAACCGACACAGCCCAAAACTTTCTTCTCCCAAATTTTTACAAAATAAAAGATTCTAAAAAGAATGAGGTAAGGATTTCACTTTTCACTTCTAATTGGCTTGAGATAACAGTAAAAGTTGCGACATAAACGCCCTATACCATGATATATCTACTTACGCTATTGTTTCTCTATGACAGTATTCAACCAATTATCAACTTTCCATTTAATATTTTGTAAATTTCTAGTGAATTGGTAAATAAATAAATAAAAAAAAATGGATTGTTCAATTTATGATAACTTTTTTTTCTGTTCCAGGTTGGTTTGGATTCCATTTCCATGTATGCTACATCGGATTACCAAGATCTTTCTCTTGTAAGTTACATGAATATATTTTGAAGTATTACTTAATTTACATTCATTCTGTATACATCCTCTTCGATCGAGAGAGGTTGAATCAAGGATGTGCCTTGCGAATAAAATACAGGATGGCTCATAAGTCAGTTGATAGTAGCAATTTCAATCTAATATATTTTTGTCAACTGACTTATCAGACACTCTGTTATAACCTTAATCTCGTATACTATGATCATACAATTATAATGTGGAAGTGTGAGAGTACAGATTGTAGACTCCAAATTGGTACAAATTACCCTACCAATTTGTTGCTATTACAACTCTACAAACTGCACTTCACATGCCAAAATACATCGTCTCCCACACTTTGAACACACTTTACCCTCCAGCTATTCTATTTCTGATAGGCTCATATTTCGTTACACGCACGTTTAAGCGACGTTTCATTAGATAATGAGGATTGAGGAAAAGCTCTTAACAAATCGCTCCGAGCTTCGCGTTCCTCCCACCAATCAGATTCTTATCCCAGCAATCGATACCGCGTGTGTTGAAGATGCGCTGCGTATATTTAAAGTGAGGTCCACGTTATAATGACAGTTTGGTATTCGATGATCATTGGCGTTGCTATCCTTGTCCATCATTCGACAAAGCAGATAGAGCTATCCTTTAGTAGCTCCATAACGTTGACACATCGTTTCTCAACAATCTAGGAATATAATTTATTAACAAGATATCTAATCACAACAGCTGATTCTCTGTACTTAGACCAGTTATAGAATAGACACGGCCCATTGTATATTCATACTGAAAATCGATGAAGCCAACATCTACTACAAAAGAGGGTCTTTGTACTACAAAAGAGGGCAATACGGTATATAGCGGGCCTTGGATTTAATCACCCCTGTAGAGATGCGTTCAGATCATTGTCGCTGCTGACGGTGCCTTCGATTTACATGTTTAGAATGATCATGCATACTGTAAAAAATAGAATGGACCTGACACTTATCTCCGATACGCACTCCTACAACACTAGAGGCAGAGACAACTTTGCGATTCAGCCGCATAGGAGGAAGCTTTTTGAGGGTAAGCCTAGTTACTCAGGCTGCAAATTTTATAATAAGCTTCCTATACATTTAAAGCGTGCATCCACCAGCATTCCTCTTAATAGATTTAAAACCGACCTTCAAAAATATTTTATAGACAAAGCCTACTACACGGTGCAGGAGTATTTGGAGGATCATTGAAGGAATCGCTACTATTTTAATTAGTAGACTATATTTATATTTGTAATAATTTGACGACGTTCAACTGTTTGCTTGTGTAATAATGTGTACACTGTGTTGAATGGATTGAATATCTATCTATCTATCTATCTATCTATCTATCTATCTATTTATCTATATATCTATCTACTGCCAAATCCACCCATCTTGACGTCACAACAGTGACGTCACGCATCGTATAGAAATCATACAAAACTTTTTTGAGTTTGTTGTGTAAGTAGTAAGTGTTTGTGGTGTTTAACTTACATTGTTGTTAAAGCTTGTTTAGTTTTAAAGCTTGTTGTTAAAGCTTGTCTTACATTGTTTTAGCTTGTTTCCCATAGCAGATTGTTATTTATTTATGTAATTATTATTTATGAAAATGCTAATCTCCTGCGCAGCATATAATTGCACTGAAATTTTCAGGAAAAAAGTGGAAAATCTTTTCATGCGTAAGTTGAAATTCATACACATAAATATTGTAAATTGTAACTGTTATAATATCCTTGGTTATGATGTAAGTGAACTCATCGCAGCATGACAATAAATTAGTTTTGTAGGCTACCATACCTTATTATTTTCAAAACACATTATAACTTTGAAGCCGATATCACATAACACATTATAACTTAACCGATATCGTTTTTGCCAGTAGCTAGAAATAACCTAAAACACCATGAATCTGAAATAGACTCAATCTGAAAGTTTTCCATACGATGCATGACGTCATAACTGTGACGTCAAGATGGGTGGATTTGGCAGTAGATGTTGGCTTCAGAGGCTAGACTTCCCAGCGTGTCTATTCTATAACTGGTCTAAGTCTCTGTATACCAATTTCGGATACAATTGAGGACCGGTTTACGGGTTCGGGATTCAGCTAAGTTCTAGACTTTAAACAGCTGGAGTCACAAAATTGGCTTCCCGAAGTGGGGCATGGTAGCAGTATACTTTTATGATAATCTTTACTAGATTATCAATCTAGAATATGTCTATATATCTTTACTAGATATCAGAAAGTATACTTTTATGATAAACTTTATTTCTTCATTTCTATAATCGGAATCTTTTTTCGCCATACTGCACAGAAAGCAGCTGTTTTCCAGTCCCTACGTAGATCTGAAAGACATTGATTGCAGACGACTGTCGTCTGACGTCAGAACAGGTTTCTTTCCGGCCTAGGCCGGGCGAAGTACCCTTTCCAGCCGTTAACATGCAACTAAGAAAGGTGATCAAAAAACAGCTGATCAAAAAACGTTTCATTATTTGTGTTCATTATTCAATAATTAAAACATTAATAATAATATCATCTTATTGTCATTCGAAAGAATAAAAAAGTATAAACTCAACCTCCCACATAATTGAACATAATCTTTTAGGTTATTTAGACAAATCAGGATAAAAAATAAAAATACTTGGACAATTTCCTGATATTCAGATTACCTCAGATTTGCTAGAGCTATCACCTTCCACTTCTGCTTTCGGAAGTGCTTAGTAAACAACTATTCTCATATATATATTGTTTATTTTTGTGCTTGGCGAAAAATAGCGTTCGCACCATGGGCAAAAATATTTTTCCGGCTCTCAATCTTTTCTAGTCCTTGGCCTACGGCCTCGGACTTGAAAACCGATTTCGAGCCGGAAAAATCTCATTTTCTGCTCTAGGTGCGAAAAATAAGAATTGAAACATTCATAAATGATTTTTAAATAGCTGAAACCTCACACTATTTTTTCTCTATTTTATTTTGTGTTCAATTTTCCCAGTCTTTCGAAATTTAATTTAAACGTGGACTGCGACCACGCCCCGTTTGGGAAAGCCAATTTTCTGAATCCAGCTGTTTGAAGTCTAGAACTTAGCTAAATACCGAGCTCGGAAACCGGCCCTTGAGTGGTTAGTACCGACTATTATGTTTCCGCCATTATATCATTAGAAAGAGTGGTAGAAATCAATACTTAGGGCGTTCACACATCGACAACAATATGAATGTCAATTTACAGCTATCAATCACACACATGTAGGGTCCAAAATACAAAATGGAAGAAGATCTACCCCTAGGGTCTACATTACAGTAATCTTGTTAAAAGATGTTTCGCCCACCATTATTAATAGTGAGAGAGGGTGACGCTGAACAAAGCTATGCAGATTAGCAAACTACGCTTCAATCATGCCGTGCTACCATGGGTGAAAGTGGGAGATGTTTTCGGAAAAGACGTATCACGATAGAAGTGGGTTGAGTATAGATTATTTATTTATTGATTATTTATTAATAAACTTGATTGATTGATTGACTTGATTGATTATTTATTTATTCGCATAAATACATACATGGAGACAACAGGTTAAACCCTTATATGTCTCCTTGATACATTACAACATTCTTCATTCAAAAAATTAGATTTAAAATAAACATCAAGCTGAGAATAAATTATATAGTGAGGTCTATGTTATAATGGCAGTGGAGAGAGATAGGAGAACAGCGTTGCCGATTCTCTGCCTTATCAATGCCTTTTATAGAAGTCAGCTTATACCGGTCGGATGTAATTTAACTGTCCCATCTTGTTTGAATTGCCCAATATTATATTTTATTCTTTAAGAAAAGAATTTTTCAGTCATTGAATGATAAATTTCCAGGGCTGAGACTAGATATTTTGTTGATTAACTTTATTTCTACATTGTTTAAAGACAATCTGGTGATGTTGCAGGGGTAGAAAAGAATAGCACTATCTGCTTTGCCGAGTGATAGACAAGGTTAGCAACATTAATATCAGTCGAATACCACTGCTATTAAAACGTTGGTCTCACTCTACTTAATGGAATGTAATGTTGACGCTATATGCAGGATACAGCCTAATCATAGATGGTATGTTTTTGGAAAAGAAGTAAGGATTGCCACCATAGAACTATATTGTAGGCGAAATAGTTATAGATTGTGTATTTGTATAGTGTTGACGCTATAATATGAATAATACGATATAACCATAGTTGAAAGTGAAGATATGTTTTTGGAAAAGACGCCAGAACTGCCACCATAATACTTTATTGTATAAAGTTGATACTATGTTAAGTTGGAGCTATATTTATGCAGAATACGGCATAACCGTAGTTGTAAGTGAAGATATGTTTTTGGAAAAGACTTGAGGGTGTCTGTAACCATTGAACCATGTTGTATAAAGATTATAGATGGAGGTGAAGGTATGTTTTTGGAAAAGACGCCAGAACTTTTACCATAAAACTTTATTGTATATCGATTTAGTTGATACTATGTTAAGTTGGCGCTGTATTATGCAAAATAGGCCTACGGCATAACCATAGTTGAGAGTGGAGGTATGTTTTTGGAAAAGACTTGAGGGTGTCTGTAACCATAGAACCATGTTGTATATAGATCAGAGATGGAGGTGGAGGAATGTTTTCGGGAAAGACGCCAGAACTTTTACCATAAAACTTTATTGTATATCGATTTAGTTGATACTATGTTAAGTTGACGCTATTATGTAAAATACGGCATAACCATAGTTGTAAGTGAAGATATGTTTTTGGAAAAGACTTGAGGGTGTCTGTAACCATAGAACTATGTTGTATAAAGATTATAGATGGAGGTGGAGGTATGTTTTTGGAAAAAACGCCAGAACTTTTACCATAAAACTTTATTGTAAATAGATTTAGTTGATACTATGTTAAGTTGGCGCTGTATTATGCAAAATAGGCCTACGGCATAACCATAGTTGAGAGTGAAGATATGTTTTTGGAAAAGACTTAAGGGTGTCTGTAACCATAGAACCATGTTGTATAAACATTATAGATGGAGGTGGAGGTATGTTTTTGGAAAAACGCCAGAACTTTTACCATAAAACTTTATTGTAAATAGATTTAGTTGATACTATGTTAAGTTGGCGCTGTATGATGCAAAATAGGCCTACGGCATAACCATAGTTGAGAGTGGAGGTATGTTCTTGGAAAAGAATTGAGGGTGGTTGTAACCATAGAACCATGTTGTATATAGATCATAGATGAGGAGGAGGTATGTTTTTGGAAAAGACGCCAGAACTGCCACCATAAAACTTGTATATATATATATATATATATATATATATATATATATATTATATATATATATATATATATATATATATATATATATTATATATATATATATAATATATATATATATATAGTTGATATTGTGTCAAGTTGAAGCTATATCAAGTAGAATACGGCATAACCATAGTTGTAAGTGAAGATATGTTTTTGGAAAAGACTTGAGGGTGTCTGTAACCATAGAACCATGTTGTATATAGATCATAGATGGAGGTGGAGCTATGTTTTCGGAAAAGACGCCAGAACTTTTACCATAAAACTTTATTGTATATCGATTTAGTTGATACTATGTTAAGTTGGCGCTGTATCATGCAAAATAGGCCTACGGCATAACCATAGTTGACCACATTATAACTTAACCGATATCGTTTTTGCCAGTAGCTAGAAATAACCTAAAACACCATGAATCTGAAATAGACTCAATCTGAAAGTTTTCCATACGATGCGTGACGTCACTACTGTGACGTCAAGATGGGTGGATTTGGCAGTAGATGTTGGCTTCAGAGGCTATACTTACCAGCGTTCTAGAGCGTTCAAGTTCTAGACTTTAAACAGCTGGAGTCAGAAAATTGGTTTTCCGAAATGGGGCGTGGTCGCAGTATACTTTTATGATAATCTTTACTAGATTATCAATCTAGAATATGTCTATATATCTTTACTAAATATCAAAAAGTATACGTTTATGATATTCAATACTTTTATGATAAACTTTATTTCCTCATTTCTATAATCGGAATCTTTTTTCGCCACACTGCACAGAAAGCAGCTGTTTTCCAGTCCCTACGTAGATCTGAAAGACAATGATTGCAGACGACTGTCGTCTGACGTCAGAACAGGTTTCTTTCCGGCCTAGGCCGGACAGAGTACCCTTTCCAGCCGTTAACATGCAACTAAGAAAGGTGATCAAAAAACAGCTGATCAAAAAACGTTTCATTATTTGTGTTCATTATTCAATAATCAAAACATTAATAATAATATTATCTTATTGTCATTCGAAATAATAAAAAAGTATAAACTCAACCTCCTACATAATTGAACATCATCTTTTAGGTTATTTAGACGAATCATAATAAAAAAGAAAAATGCTAGGACAATTTCCTGATATTCAGATTACCTCAGATTTGCTAGAGCTATCACCTTCCACTTCTGCTTTCGGAAGTGCTTAGTAAACAACTATTCTCATATATATATATTGTTTATTTCCGTGCGTGGCGAAAAATAGCGTTCGCACCATGGGCAAAAATGTTTTTTTCGCCCCACTTGGATGTAATGAGCTGGTTTTCGTGCGTCATATGGAGGCCGAAAATGATTGTTTTCTGACCAGGCCGGTAAAAGTTTTACGGCCCTAGGGCTGTAAAATAACATTGAAGTCAGCTGATTCTGATTTGATGTGAACGTGTTTACAAAATGGTTTATGAAACGGAATCAGTTTATGCTTCTAGAATTGAATAAGTATTCTGCAATAAGATACTATCATTTTATTAGGATGAATAAAATACAGATAAGATATATTTTATAAACTATTCAAATTCGATTTTCAGAGTAGAATAGAACTTCTAACCTAAACTTCCGAAGTCAACAACAACAAGCATTGTTGACGTTGACATTCAGATTGGCCAAATTTCAAGTGTGCTAAAACAGCTGATCAAAAAACTTTTCATTATTTGTGTTTATTATTCAAGAATCAAAACATTCATAATGATATCATCTTGTTGTCATTTGGAAGAATAAAAAGTATATATCAACCTCTTACATAATTGAACATAATCTTTTAGGTTATTTAGACAAATCAGAATAAAAAAGAAAAATGCTAGGACAATTTCCTGATATTCAGATTACCTCAGATTTGCTAGAGCTATCACCTTCCACTTCTGCTTTCGGAAGTGCTTAGTAAACAACTATTCTCATATATATATTGTTTATTTTTGTGTGTGGCGAAAAATAGCGTTCGCACCATGGGCAAAAATGTTTTTCCGGCTCTCAATCTTTTCTAGTCCTCGGCCTACGGCCTCGGATTTGAAAACCGATTTCGAGCTGGAAAAATCTCATTTTCTGCTCTAGGTGCAAAATATACGAATTGAAACATTCATAAATGATTTTAAATAGCTGAAACCTCACACTATTTTCTCTCTATTTTATTTTGTGTTTAATTTTCCAGTCTTTCGAAATTTAATTTAAACGTGGACTGCGACCACGCCCCGTTTGGGAAAGCCAATTTTCTGAATCCAGCTGTTTGAAGTCTAGAACTTAGCTGAATACCGGCCCTTGAGTGGTTAGTACCGACTATTATGTTTCCGCCAATGTATCATTAGAAAGAGTGGTACAAATCAATACTTAGGGCGTTCACACATCGACAACAATATGAATGTCAATTTACAGATCAATCAATCACACACATGTAGGGTTCAAAATACAAAATGGAAGAAGATCTGTCCCTAGGGTCTACATTACAGTAATCTTGTTAAAAGATGTTTCGCCCACCATTATTAATAGTGAGAGAGGGTGACGCTGAACAAAGCTATGCAGATTAGCAAACTACGCTTCAATCATGCCGTGCTACCATGGGTGAAAGAGGGGAGATGTTTTCGGAAAAGACGTACCACGATAGAAGTGGGTTGAGTATAGATTATTTATTTATTTCTTTATTCACATAAATACATACATGGAGACAACAGGTTATACCCTTATATGTCTCCTTGATACATTACAACATTCTTCATTCAAAAAATTAGATTTAAAATAAACATCAAGCTGAGAATCAATTATATAGTGAGGTCTATGTTATAATGGCAGTGGAGAGAGATAGGAAAACAGCGTTGCCGATTCTCTGCCTTATCAATGCCTTTCATAGAAGTCAGCTTATACCGGTCGGATGTAATTTAACTGTCCTATCTTGTTTGAAATGCCCAATATTATATTTTATTCTTTAAGAAAAAAATTTTTCAGTCATTGAATGATAAATTTCCAAGGCTGAGACTAGATATTTTGTTGATTAACTCTATTTGTACATTGTTTAAAGACAATCTGGTGACGTTGCAGGGGTAGAAAAGAATAGCACTATCTGCTTTGCCGAGTGATAGACAAGGTTAGCAACATTAATATCAGTCGAATACCATTGCTATTATAACGTGGGCCTCACTCTTCTTAATGGAATGTAATGTTGACGCTATATGCAGGATACAGCCTAACCATAGATGGTATGTTTTTGGAAAAGAAGTAAGGAATGCCACCATAGAGCCATATTGTAGATGAAAATAGTTATAGATAGTGAAGGTGTATATGTATAGTGTTGACGCTATAATATGAATAATACGATATAACCATAGTTGAAAGTGAAGATATGTTTTTGGAAAAGACGCCAGAACTGCCACCATAATACTTTATTGTATATAAAGTTGATACTATGTTAAGTTGGAGCTATATTTATGCAGAATACGGCATAACCATAGTTGTAAGTGAAGATATGTTTTTGGAAAAGACTCGAGGGTGTCTGTAACCATGGAACCATGTTGTATAAAGATTATAGATGGAGGTGGAGGTATGTTTTTGGAAAAAAACGCCAGAACTTTTACCATAAAACTTTATTGTAAATAGATTTAGTTGATACTATGTTAAGTTGGCGCTGTATTATGCAAAACTAGCCGTCAGGCTCGCTTCGCTCGCCATATCCGTCTAGCCAGGAGGCTCTGCCCCCTGGACCCCCGACTGGATCGTCCAAGAATGAGATCAGCAGGCTCGCTTCGCTCGCCTGCATTTTTCATTCGAGCATTTTTATCATATGTTAGGACAATCCAGTCGGGGGTCCAGACTAAACGTCTGGCTAAACGGATATGGCGAGCGAAGCGAGCCTGACGGCTAGAAATATAATTTTCCCAGGATTGAAGTAGCAGTGCCCAATCAATTTTTCCGCGATAAATGCATTCAAATCTTCAACTTGGTGCCTACCTAACAAAGTCAACTCAACTTAATGCCAAACCTGACAAAATTATTAATTTAGTTGCCAGTTAACAACTGTTTCGAAGAGGTACTCTATCTAGATTATAGTTCTATAGTAACATATGATATGGAAATTTCAATTATAATTAAGAGATTGGGAGAAGAAGAATATACATGCTAAAAGACGAACTTTAAACCCTTAAAAACAACCCTTAGAGTTAAAATATTGCCAAAAGATTTCTTAGTGCGCCTCTAAAGGGCCAACTGAACATACCTACCAAATTTGAACGTTTTTGGTCCGGTAGATTTTTAGTTATGCGAGTGAGTGAGTGAGTGAGTGAGTGAGTGAGTGAGTGCCATTTCGCTTTTATATAATTATATAGATAGGCCTACGGCATAACCTTAGTTGAGAGTGGAGGTATGTTCTTGGAAAAGAATTGAGGGTAGTTGTAACCATAGAACCATGTTGTATATAGATCATAGATGAAGGAGGAGGTATGTTTTTGGAAAAGACGCCAGAACTGCCACCATAAAACTTGTATATATATATATATATAGTTGATATTGTGTCAAGTTGAAGCTATATCAAGTAGAATACGGCATAACCAAAGTTGTAAGTAAAGATATGTTTTTGGAAAAGACTTGAGGGTGTCTGTAACCATAGAACCATGTTGTATATAGATCATAGATGGAGGAGGAGGTATGTTTTTGGAAAAGACGCTAGAACTGCCACCATAAAACGTTATTGTACATACTTGAAGTTGATATTATGTCAAGTTGAAGCCCTAATCCTATTATATTAAGCGAGCAATTTCTGTATATATTTTTTATATTTGGTAATTTTTGTATTTTTATATTTGGTTATCTATATTTATTCTTGGTTATTTATGTCCAACGGATCTCGAAAACGGCTCTAACGATTCTCACAAAATTTGTAACATAGTAGGTTTATGATTTAAAATTCGATTGCACCAAGTCTCATCCCTGGGAAAACTCTCTAAAGGTCATGAAAGGGATAATTCATCCTTGGAAAAACCGATGATAATTTCGTCGTCTGTCGATAACAGAAGATGCCTGTGTGGGAGATCAGCTGTGTAATCAATCATCTTACCGTATCTCGCGAGAAATCTAGACATTTTAATAGACTCGATCAAAATAATCTGATTTGTTGACATGACATGATATGTCATAATATTCAAAGTTAATCATTATTTTACAGTTTTAAGTGATTAGTGAGTGTTATTTTGTTAATCAATTTGGTTTGTAAACAATCTAAATCCAAATAACGAGCGAAGCTCGATGCCTCGATATTTATACAGGGGGGAACCCCAACTGTTCGATGGGAGAGCCGATCGACAGTAAACAGAGATGGCCTTGAAGTTCCTAGCGTTCCACAATTCCACTATGAATACTTTGAAGTAATGCGCATGCGCTGGATCGACCAATAGAATTTACACGCGCGACTAGCCATTACATTTCAAAATTGCTAATACTTTGAAGTAATGCGCGTGCGCTGGATCGACCAATAGAATTTACATGCGCGACTAGCCACTACATTTTAAAGCCTAGGTTTCTCTTGACGTAATCACGCAAAAGTCTGCTGCAGCTATCGCTAGGAAGTGTTTTCTCTGACTTCACGCGCGCAATCTCTGTAATTCCCTCTGCGTCGCGCACTCAAGAATTTTACTAGTAATTCAATTGTTCCAAAAAATAATAATGCTAATAGGTTTCAAATCAAATCATTTATTTGCCATACAACAAATACATATTCAAAACGAATAAAAGAGAATGCATAATTTTATAAACAAAGTATAAAATAATAAACAGAAAGTAAGCATAAATAATACAAAATCATAATTAGATACTTTTCATTAACTGTTTTGATCAATTTTTCATAATTTTTACTTCAGTTCTTGAACTTGAATTTTTTCTAGGGGAGAGGAATAAACAATTTTCCCAAATATTCAGGGATGTATCTCCCCTGTTAACGATGGAAATTAGGCTACCCCCATTTATCATAACCGGGAAATTTTAAGGGTAGAAGAAGCTGCTGGTGCATTGTTTAAGGATATGAACTACTATAGGTGGCCATACTTGTCTTCTCAACCACATACTTGAAACTCAATAAACTATGATCAACTCTGAAAAAATATAAGCTACATTGAATTTCTTCAAATAATAGATGGTGAAAAGTAACAAAATTGACTCACTTTAAAGTGCTATCTTTTTATTTTCATGCTATCTCAGTCCATATAATATATACTAGACCATTCACTGTCTAGCTTATAATTTCATAATTATCATTGTGCTATTCTCTCATCTCCTAGATATTTGTTCGACTCATACAATATAAAGAAAGCTAACTAAGTAGTTGCTGAATGGGCCACGAAATAACCATAGTTGAAACTAGAGGTATGTTTTTGGAAAAGACTTGAGGGTGGCTGTAACTATAGAACTATGTTGTATATAGATATTTAGTGGGGTTGGGGACGTCATGAGTCATCAGCTAGGGGAGACTGATCCTGTGACATCATAGGGAGGGGAGCAGAGCAGGAGAGGCAGGAGAGCCCTGATGTCTGATGGAATTGCATCGCTGTGGGTGGAGCACTTCCCAATTGAAATCGACAGTGAAAAACTGCATGACGAGAGAAATCCTCGATATAGATTGCATCATAAGTGCTCAGGGTCCTCCAGTTTTTCATAAAGCTCTCCTGTTCAGGACTTCGACTATAGTCCACGTTATAGGACTTCAACGAGCAATCTAAGGTGACTAGATGACTGGCGGGAAATTTTCGGGGTATGGTGTTTGAAATAAATTAATGTATGAGTACCAGCTTACCATAGCTAGTAGTAGCAATAACCAAGCTTTCAGTATTGCTAGCAGTGTTCGATTAGCAATGGTATTGGTATCCTTGTCTATCATCCAACAAAGCTGATAGCGCTATAGCACTAGATATATATCTCTTTATCGTTTTGCTCTGTTGCCAGATAGTCTTATAAAAATTTGACTGAGTAATTGTCGATATTGTAGAACCGTTCCATAATGAAATAAAAACACACATAATGTTGTCAAATTCTATACAGTTGTATTTGGTACAGGACCATGGAAACTATGACCGGTGTGGTCACGAAACCATGGTCATGTACCAAATAAATCTGTGTAGAATTTGACAACATATGTGTGTTTTTATTTTATTTTAGATAGTCTCTTAACAATGTAGAAATTATAATTAATTAACAAAATATGTCATCTTAATAATGATAGAAGCATTATGGAATATTATTGGAGAATCTAATTTCTTGCATAATAAAATATAATTCGTTGTTTTAAATGAGAATGAACAGTTAATATCATATCAATAGATAATATATAGAATTAATAATCAATTAACAAAATATTTCATCTCAATTATGAAAATTCCTTATGAAATAAATGAAAAATATATTTTTTGCTTAATAAAATATAATTGATTATTTCAAACTAGAATGAACAGTTAATATTACATCAATGAACCTTTATCAACTACCGCTTATAGAAGGCATTGACAAGACAGAGGATCGGCAATGTTGTTCTATCATTTTTCTCCCAATAATGATTTCTTTTTCATTTTTCCGCGGCCATTATAACATGGACCTCACTCTAGGATATCATATTCGGAAAATATACCCCACACTGCTCGTGACATACCAATTTCACAAGATACTCTAGATAGATTTTCTCCTGATGGGAAAACAATCTTGGGCCTCTCACTCCCTCTGAACCACTCGAGAACAGTTTTCAGTTTCACTGCTCGGGATTACAACTATCATCCCATTGCTCACGCGAGCGACACGAGATTTATGTGTGCGTGTCGGCTCAAAGAAAAGCCGGGAAACCCCATGCAGGGTTGATGGGAGAGGGGGTGAGTGTTTGCAGGGAGGGTGTGATTGAGTCTGCCATGGCAGATATATGGCTATGCATATGTATGTTCGGCAGGAGACTGATAGATATGTGTCACCTTAGAGGAAAGATAGCTCAAGAAGATATCTCCGAGTCTGTGATGTAAACCTGGAAACTTCTGCAAAATTGTTTCAATAGTTGGGAAAAGGTAGTATTAGAAGATATCCCATGTATAATGGGATTGGGCGTTTATGTTCCAATTTTCATAGTAATTTTATCTTATCTTCATAAGATTGTTGGAGTCAACATTGACATATTATTTTATTCAACTTTTTATTTTATCTTCATAATCCCATATAATGGTATTGGGCGTTTATGTTCCATTTTCCACTGTTAACTCAAGCCGATAGTCCTAGTAGTTGTTTTTGGTGAAGCTCTGTGATGCTGGAAGTCTCTTATAATGTGCCGTCGTAAGCCTCGTAAGCCACACACACATCGATTTTCATTCGTACGGTATTTTGCCGTCCTCATAAATTTCAAATTATAATTAGATTAAACAGATGATGTTTGTCAAGCTCCGTTTAATCTGATAGAATTCATAAGGAGAGCAAAATATCGTACGAACAAAACTCAATGTGTGTGTGCGTGGGGCTACACTCTCTCACCTCAACAAAACAGTCAAATGGTAGTTTTTCAGGAAACATCCCCGAAAGAATTTTTCTCTACGATTCTATAAGTATTTCGGGGCGCTGAATTCGAATCAGAAATTTTCTGACACGCCAGAGGGCGGCTTCACCCAAAAAAACCCCAAAATTTCGGACATTTTTCGAATTTCTCATTCAATCTCGAAAACCTTGAGTTTCTCAAGAAAAATCATTCTCGATAAAATTAGAGAAAATAGAATTTCCAATAGATTGAGTGGTCGCGCAGGTCTCTACCGTTTTACTAGTGAAATATCCAAGTTGTATGGGGTGAAAGTGGTGAGTTTGCATAATTTTACATTTGCTATACATGGCAACAGCTATCCTCTTTAGAAGGCAGTGGCAAGGCAGAGAACCGGCAACGCTGTTCTCCTATCTTTCTCCACTGCCATTATAACGTGGACGTCACTATACCATAGTATAGTAGTGCAGCAACAATTCAAAAGCCACAGCATAATGTTAAAGTAGCAAATAGCGTGACTTGAAGAGATACCAAAATTAAAAGCACTGCCGAACTGAGTCTACATCTACAGACCGCAAAAGTTCCAGGTTCAATGTTCTCTCATCACATTTCCTCTCTCTCACTTACTTCTATCATACTCTCGCTTTCACTCTCATTCTCTTTAGGGTTGATCAAAATAAAGGCAGAGATTTTATTCAGTTTTATTCTCTCACTCTCTTCCTGTCACTCTATCTTTCTCTTGCTCGCTCACTAACTCATTCTCTCCTCACATTCTCTGTTTCTTTCTTGTACTTCCATCTTCTTTCTCTCTCTCATTCTCTCATTTTCTCCCCACACTCTCTTTCTCTCTCATACTCTCTGTCACTACTCTCTACTTTGGTAGAGAGTTAGTGGGGAGGATATTTTTATATTCTTTCCGAGAATGGATATTGATATGTCCAAAGCTCCGCCAATTTATGTAGATGCATTACATATAAATATCTATAGTTATTATATTACAAATTGCTTTTTCATATCATATATATACATTTAATAATTATTTCTCAGTCTATATTATGTAAATTCATCTATAATTTTCTGTACTGTAAGCTATTGTATATAAGTGTATAAGCCAGTATATATCGTTGTAATCTACATGAATAAAGTACTCAATCAATCAATCACTCTAATTCTCTTGAGGGTTGATCAAAACAAAACCAGAGATTCCATTCTTCTTCATTCTCTCTTTCTCCCACTCTCTCTCTCTCTAACTTTGTCTTTGTCTTGATCACTCACTCTCTCATTCTCTCCCTACACTCTCTCTTCTGCTCACATCCTCTTTATCACTGTCTCTATCTCTGTCACTTACTCTCTCTCATTCTATTGAGTGTTGATCAAAATAAAGGCAGAGATTTAATTTTTTCTATTCTCGCTTCCTCTCTCACTCTCTCTTTGTCTTGCTCACTTACACTCTTATTCTCTCCTCACACTGTCTCTTTTTCTCATGTACTGTCACTCTCTCTCTTTTACTCTCTCTCTCTCACCATTAATTCCTTTATCACTATAACTTCTCTCTCTATCCATCTGTCCATCTCTCTCACTCTGTAGCTATCTCTCTCCATCCCTCTCTCTCTCTTGGACTCTCTCTCCCTTAGCACTTTTCTCAAAAGTCGACCACTTTATGACAATACGGTTGCAACCCTCTAATATTCACTTGTACAAACTTCTAACCTCCCTCCACTTGTTCTGATTATTACCCACAGATAGCAGCACGCATAGGCCTTATATAGTCTATATATATACAGGTATATAGCATTTGTAATTTGTGGCTATAATTTGTGTATATACAGGTATATATCCTGTGTTACCTGTGTACGAATCCACCTGCTGTGTAATCTACAAAGAGTTTCATTGTGAGTTATTATATTAGAATGCGTAACGCAGTGCAATATACACTTTTAAAAATGTTTTAAAGTTGAGAACTGGGATTTTCAACAAGATTTCCTTCTTGGATAATTGGTGTGGTACTCATTTCGATGACATTTTGAAGGATTTATTAATATCATTTATTTATTTACTGTATTGACAATCACAAATCATAATTATAATTTAATCTATAATTAAAACTTTTATATCATTCTCAATCGAACATGATTGATGGATTTATCTCTTACTGCAAACAAATATGCATTGCAAACTGGATAATAGAACTGTGCAATGATTTGTTTTGTGGTAGTCCTTCATCTATCCTATTATATTAAGCGAGAGATTTCTGTATATAGTTATCTGGTTATCTGGTTATCTGGTTATCTGGTTATCTGTTTATCTGGTTATCTAGTTATCTGGTTATCTGGTTATCTGGATATCTGGATATCTGGATATCTGGTTATCTGGATATCTAGATATCTGGTTATCTGATTATCTGGTTATCTGGTTATCTAGATATCTGGTTTTCTGGTTATCTGGATATCTGATTATCTGGTTATCTGGTTATCTGCTTATCTGGATATCTGGGTATCTGGATATCTGGTTATCTGTATATCTGGTTATATGGTTATGCATGTCCAACGGATCTTGAAAACGGCTCTAACGATTTTCACAAAATTTGGAACATAGTAGGTTTATGATATAAAAATTCAATTGCACTAGGTCTCATTCCTGGGAAAACTCGCTGAAGGACATGGAAAGGATAATGATCATTCATCCTTGGAAAAACAGATGATAACTTATTCGTCTGTTGATAACAGAAGATGTGAGTGCCTGTGTGGAAGAGAGACAGAATTATGTTCAGCTGTTCAACTATTTGCAATCAATCAGCTTATTCACGAGGAATATTAATCTAGAAATTTCAATCGATTTGATACTAGATACTAGAAAAATAATCTGATTTGTTGACAAGACATGGTACATGATTCTAAATTTGAGTATATCATAATTTTCAAAGTTAATCATTATTTCACAGTTTAAAATGAAATAATGTATCTGTTCCTTCTATATATATATACTGTATCGTATATACTCTATATATACTGTATCTTCAGTCTAGTATCTATTCTTTTCAAAAACCATTCGTTGTATTCTGGATGAAGATGCACATAGATCATGTTGAATAAACACGTTAATTCCCAACCATTTCGTCACCTAGTTAACGTTAATTCAAAAACAGTGAGTGTTATTTTGTTATTCAATTTGGTTTGTAAATAATTTGAATTAGAAATTTTCTGTTTTCAAATGTTTGGACTAAAAATTGAACCTGAATTCAAGTGTATGGAACATGACCTACTTTTTGGAATATAGTGTATGAATCAAAATTCGGGAAAGAGACAGTTTTGGGCTGTGCCTGTTAGTTCTTCCCCAATCATTCTAAAGAATTGTGTTGTGTTTATCAAAAAATAAATAACGAGCGAAGCTCGGTGCCCAGATATTTATGAATTATTTCAGTTGTTGATACTTTCAATAACAGCATGTAACTATGAAACTACTCGTAGATAAATCCATTTGTGTTCTAAACAGACCCCATGCGGAGCACCGGTTACCTGCTAGTGATCAATGAAACAGAGTAGAAATTTATAAGTTTTGAGATCTACTGTATGTGGCTCGTCTCATTGATAACATTGATTGATTCCAGAAGATCACAATAATTTTTTCCTACAGTTACCTTGAAAAGTAGCCATTCCTGCACTGATTACAGAACGCAAAGAATCACTTTTCCGCTCTATTGCGGGAAAAATTTTTTCTGCACTCCCGATTTGTAACATGGCAACGCAAAATAGTTAGTAGGTTATATGGAGCACAAGTGCAGCAAAATCAATATGAAGTTGGTAACAGTGACTGTGGTAAAGTGTTGTGGTGCACGTTATAATAATAACGATGAACAACGATGACAGCGACATGAGTGACAGCCGCCCCTTCATTCATTTACTACTACATTATTCAATTTGACAATAAATTAAGGTTTTTATTAATAATAAAATTACACAGAAAAACGTTTGATGGATTTCAGGCAATTTTACCCATAATTACCCACTTTTCATATTCAATGGTAACTGTAGGAAAAATTTTATGTGAAATACGTGCGCAAAGTTCCTCTGCTGCACTCAAAAAACCATTCCGCCCTCGCCTACGGCTCGGGCGTGAACGTTTCTTTCGGTGCAGCAAACTGTCACTTTGCGCACTAGTTGCACAAATAACTATTCAGATATAGAAGAAAATTCAACAGAACCCATCCAGTTCTGTGAAAGAGGAATAATTATATTTTCACATGAAACTACAAAGTTTTCTTATCGCTTATAACTTGAAATCATCCAGTCTATATTGATTCTATTATCCAAAATATATTTTCTTTTCGAACAATTAGATGTTCTCTCACGTAAGAAAACACCGGAAAACCCTTCTTGAATGGTGTTTTTCCTACAGGAGAAAAACGATGGCAACAGAAATCAATTGTGAAAGCGCTTTTCCTGCATTTCCACTCGAACACCTGCTCAAGATAACAACACAAATGACATAGAAGCTCCCTCTAAGTATCTTTTGCTTCTTCTTCTTCTTCTTCTTCTTCTTCTCTTCTTCTTCTTCTTCTTCTTCTTCTTCTTCTTCTTCTTCTTCTTCTTCTTCTTCTTCTTCTTCTTCTTCTTCTTCTTCTTCTTCTTCTTCTTCTTCTTCTTCTTCTTCTTCTTCTTCTTCTTCTTCTTCTTCTACTGTCGTCTTCTTCTTCTTCTTCCTCTTCTCCTTCTCCGTCCTTCCACTTCCAGCTGTTAATACCCTCGGCTACTAATGGTTTTCCTGACTCGAGGTAATTTTTGACTGACGGTAGAATATTATGCCAAAACATGAATCTCATTTTTTTTCTCAAAAATATGGCTACAAAGCACCCTCAGAAAAGTATATACGAACTACCTCCCAAACCAGCTTATATCCAAGCACAAGCCTAGTGCTCATGTGGACATCACCCTCAGCGAAAAAAAACACAACCTTTTTTTTTGTCGTTGTAGCAATACAAACAGAATCACAGCAACCTTTTTTTCCAGCTTGCATAATAGACCTACCATCTTATTCTTTTTCTTGTTCCTCTTCTTCTTCTTCTTCCTCTTCTTCTTCTTCTTCCTTTTCTCCTTAGTAAGAGAGTTTTCCCTCGTCATTGAAAGAGCGTTACAACCATCTTGCTTTCTTCTTTTCACTCCCTCTTCACAATTTCAAACGACTACCCCCAAAAGATCAACCCGTGAATTTTCCCCATAAACCGTTGCCCGTTATACAAACAAAAATATCGCTTCAATATCACCCTCGCTCTCTCTTATGCATAGAATCAAGTTATGTTCACCATTCCGGATCTTGTGAAACTTCATTCTGTAGAAATCTGAATTTTCATGTTTGTTTATTTCGACATACATGCTGGGGAAGTGTCACCCTCTGCACTGCAGCCTTGGAGGAAACTGGAGAATATGATATTTTCTAGAATATTCTAGATTTCACTTCGTTTTCAAAAATCACTGTGTATTGCTCTCACTTTGAGGTTTTCACTTTCCTTGCCCTATTACCATAGGTAAGGAAAGTATTGCATTCCGAAAAAATTAACGTACCACAATTTCTAAATTTCTATACGTTCAAGGTCCCCTGAGTCCGAAAAAGTGGTTTTGGGTATTGGTCTGTATGTGTGTGTGTGTGTGTGTGGTGTGGTGTGTGTGTGTGTGTTGTGTGGTGTGTGTGTGTGTGGTGTGTGTGTGTGTGTGTGTGTGGTGTGTGGTGTGTGTGTGTTGTGTGTGTGTGGTGTGTGTGTGTGGTGTGTGTGTGTGTGTGTGTGTGTGTGTGTGAGTGTGTGTGTGTGTGTGTGTGTGTGTGTGTGTGTTGTGTGTGTGTGTGTGTGTGTGTGTGTGTGTGTGTGTGTGTGTGTGTGTGTGTGTGTGTGTGTGTGTGGTGTGTGTGCGTGAGAGAGAGTGTGTGTGTGGTGTGTGTGTGTGTGTATGAGTGTATGTGCGTCTGTGTACACGATATCTCATCTCCCAATTAACGAAATGATTTGAAATTTGGAACTTAAGGTCCTTATAATATGAGGATCCGACACGAACAATTTCGATCTGATTCAATTCAAGATGGCGGATAAAATGGTGAAAATGTTGTCAAAAACTGGGTTTTTCGCGATTTTCTCGAAAACGGCTCCAACGATCTCGATCAAATTTATACCTAAAATAGTCATTGATAAGCTCTATCAACTGCAACAAGTCCTATATCTGTAAAAATTTCAGGAGCCTCGCCCCATCTATGCAAAGTTTGATTCTAGATTACCAATTATCAGCCTTCATATACAATTTAAACGAAAAATTTCAAGTGGAAAAGATTGAGCATGAAAATCTCTGCACTTAATGTCCAGTAACATTTCCACCTAAAATTGAAAATAAGCTTGAAATCCGAGAAAATGTGATTATTGAATTGCAAACTGTTGGCAACTGTTGATTCATTAAATATTAAAATATTTCGTTTTCGTTATAACATTTGAAATCATTCACTACGAAGAGATAGCAGACCTCGTGTGTCTCCAGCGTTATTGCCCTATCACCAGCTGTCTCATATCTTTGAATAGTAGACTTGAGATGCGCGAGTACACTAGCGTCAGGTGATCAATTTTCATAACGGCAAGGAAAGTTGTGTGAATGCACCACACCAGATTTTTTATTTATCACTTTGTATTGCTCTCACTTTGATTTTTCTGTAGTTGGTTTATTCTATTCATTCTTTTCAATAAAGGATGAAGAGGGAATAGAGTTTATCTGTAACTTCTGAAATCATTCTACAGTGGAGAAAACTGGAGAATTTTCTGGAATATTCTAGTTCCTACTTCGTTTCACTCTTCACTTTGTATTGCAGTTACATTGATTTTTTGTAGTGAGATCATTGTTGAATGAAAAAGACTAAGAAATTGTCAAAAACCACAGATTTATTGATACTTAGAAAGACCGGTTTCGGTTATTACACCATTGTCAATCTCTAATAAACTAGAACTAAATACAAGAGCAGCAGAATTTATACTAGTAGGCGAGTACTACTATTGGTCAAGGGCTTGGACGCCTGTCATTGTCCCAGCTAGACAGTCTCCTCCCACTCAACGGTGTGACAAAATAGCGGCTTAAGCAACAGAATCGCCATGATAACAAAATTTACTTTTAGTACAAAATGAGAACCAACAAAACAAGTGTGAAAGATAATAAAACAAATATATGTAAATGGAAAAACTATTGACTAATGTATGCTTACAATTTTATGATAAAACTAAATTCGTAGTGACTCATTTCTAAGTTCGTTTGACAATTTCATTATAATGAATAATCATATGAATAATCTTTATATATGAATCTTCATATGATTATGAATAATCTTTTTCATTCAATATGAATAATTACCACAAAATCAACTTCTCAACTACACAAAAAGTGAGATTATTGTATTCATTCGTAACAATTGATTTGAATATAATTTAATTGAATTAAGGATAGAATAATAAGGAAAACAGTTACCTCAGACTTCTGTTACAAAATTTAATTAATACTAGCAGAAAACTCGTGCTCTGCAAGGGTACAATTGGAAACTTGACAAACTGAAAACTTGACCTATTGTTATCTTGAAGATTTTGAAATAGCCCTATAACCACCCTCAGTGAATTGAGAATCTATATGCAAAATTTTGAGTTAATCAGCTGAGTAACTCAGACATGATTATGTGTTATTCGTGAATTTCTTATCCCGTACGTATGTAAGCCAGTTCTTTCCTTTATTATATCACAGATATCGACCGGAGACAATAATAGCCTGCCTAAGTTATGTATATTTTGAAGTATTAGCAGTCAGAATAACTCAGTCATGATGATGTGTCATTCGTGAATTTCCTATTCCGTACGTGTTTGATTTGATTATTTAATTCATTATATTATAGATATCGACCAGAAAAAATAATAGCCTGCTTAAGTTATGTATATTTTGAAGAATTAGCAGGCTTGTTAAGTAATTTCCATGTATGTATGACTCTCAATGCATCGAAGTTTGAAGCTGTAATCCATGTAGACTCCTCTTCGCATCTATCAAAGTAATAAATCAGTGAATTTCAAAATTGAAATCCTATTGAGAATCAAGCAAAACATCTTGTGTTGGAGAGAATGCAACCAATCACGTGCCAGCCAATTGGAGACCAGCAACTCTGTTGTTAGAGAGACAGCCAATGGTGTTTGAGAACATTAGATCCAACCAATCAAAAGTTGACCAATGAGAGAGCCAGGATTTGGTTGAAATGACCACATCCAATGGTCGTAGCGATAGTTAGAATTCAACCAATGACATTAAGTAATGAGAGAAAAACGATTTAGGCAACAGCCAATGGGAGATGGATATAGAAGAGTATTCAACCAATTACTAACGTTTTATTCAATATGGATTGTTCTATTCATGATAACTTTTTTTCTGTTCCAGGTTGGTTTGGATTACATGTAGGCTACATCGGATTACCAAGATCTTTCTCTTGTAAGTTACATGAATATCAATAAGTGTTACACCAGTTATATAAGTTTTAAAGTCTATATAAAAAGCGAAATGGCACTCACTCACTGATTGACTCACTCACTCGCAGAACTAAAAATCTACCGGACCAAAAACGATCAAATTTGGTAGGTATGTTCAGTTGGCCCTTTGGAGGCGCACTAAGAACGGATTTGGAAAAATTTCCAAAGATACGCCCAATATCTGCGTTTTTCCAGCGTTTTCTCAGCTTTATTAGGCAATTTAAATTCAGATTTATGTATTTTCCAGAAAACATAATACACGGATATGAAATAAAATATACATATTAATATTTTGGAATCTCCCTAATACACTTTTGATCTGTGTTAAGGGTGATCCCTCACCAATCGTTGTACGATTTGTGGCCTACTTTAGTCAAGAAGTGAATCTATTATTAATAGTAAATACAGTTGAACCTAATATACTCTACTAGACGTCAGGCTCGCTTCGCTCGCCATATCCGTCTAGCCAGGGGGCTCCGCCTCCTGGACCCCCGACTAGATCGTCCAAAAATGAGATCAGAAGGCTCGCTTCGCTCGCCTGCATTTTTCATTTGAGCATGTTTCATTCCATCAGAAAGTCAAAGTACTGAGAAAACGCAGAAAAGCTTAGAAAAACGCTGATTTTGGGCGTATCTTTGATGGAATATTAAAGTCACTTCATCACGAAATTTTTAGACCCTAGCTAAACCTCTGTATCAAATTTGAACATTTTCTATCTATTACTTGATGGAAGAACTGAGAAAACACAAAAAAACCGCTAATTTTGGGCGTATCTTTGGCGTTATTTCAAATTCCTTCTAACACAACATTATTACACCCTAGCTGAGCTTCTGTACTAAATTTGAACAATTTCTGTTCATTTGTTCTCATAAATCTGAGAAAAATAAAAAAAAACGCTGGAAAACGCTAATTTTGGGCGTATCTTTGACGTTATTACAAATTCCTTCTAACCCAACATTATTACACCCTAGCTGAGCTTCTGTACTGAATTCGAACATTTTCTGTTCATTTGTTCTCACACTATCATAATAATAGGAGTACAAACTGTACATCAGAATAAGTAAGTATTAAAGCATAGAGAAACGATAACATTCTTAGGCTGGTCACACACTGATTAGTCAAGACAAGACTACGTTTAGTCACAATACTTCACATAGAAGTGTCTTCATAAGACATGTCAAATTGCAATGACTAATCAGTGTGAGTTGCGTCATAAGTAGCAATGTGGAGTATTGTGACTAAACGTGACTAGTCTTGTCTTGACTAAACGATGTGTAACCAGCCTTAGGCTGGGCGTACACCGGTTAGTCAACACAAGACTAGTCACGTTTAGTCACACACAATACTTCACATAGTTGCTTATGAAGACATGTCTAATTGCAAAATGACTAATCAGTGTGAGTTGCGTCACAAGCAGCTATGTGAAGTATTGTGACTAAACGTGTCTGATCATGTCTTGTCTTGTTCTGACTAACTGGGTGTGCACCTAGCCTGATCCTATCTTTTATCTACACTAATTATTCCATCGATTTGTTGCTATTACGACTCTACAAACTGTACTTGCATGCCAAGATACGAGTGTCTCCCACACTTTGAACACACTTTACCCTCCAGCTATTGTAATAATTATTCTGATAGGCTCATATTTCGTTACACGAACGTTTCAGCGACGTTTCATTAGATAATGAGGATTGAGGAAAAGCTCTTAACAAATCGCTCCGAGCTTTGCGTTCCTCCCACCAATCCGATTCTTATCACAGCAATCGATACGCGTGTATGTTCAAGATGCGCTGCGTATTTATATTGTGGTCCGCGTTATAATGGTAGTATTCGATCAAAAATTGGTGTTGCTATCCTTGTCTATCATTCAACAAAGCAGATGACGCTATCCTTTTCTAGCTCCGTAAAGTTCCCAGAACGTTTCTCAACAATGTAGGAATATAATTGATTAACAAGATATCTAATCACAACAGCTGATTGACAGCTGAGTAGTGGAATTTGTATTCTCTGTATAACAATTTCGGATATCATTGAAGGCCGGTTTCCGAGTTCGGGATTCAGCTAAGTTCTAGACTTTAAACAGCTGGAGTCAGAAAATTGGCTTTCCGAAATGGGGCGTGGTCGCAGTATACTTTTATGATAATCTTTACTAGATTATCAATCTAGAATAATATGTCTATTTTATCTTTACTAATTATCAAAAAGTATACGTTTATGATATTCAATACTTTTATGATAAACTTCATTTCCTCATTTCTATAATCGGAAACTTTTTTGCCATACTGCACAGAAAGCAGCTGTTTTCCAGTCCCTACGTAGATCTGAAAGACATTGATTGCAGACGACTGTCGTCTGACGTCAGAACAGGTTTCTTTCCGGCCTAGGCCGGGAAGAGTACCCTTTCCAGCCGTTAACATGGAACTAAGAAAGGTGATCAAAAAACAGCCGATCAAAAAACTTTTCATTATTTGTGTTCATTATTCAATAATTGAAACATTAATAATAATATCATCTTATTGTCATTCGAAAGAATAAAAAAGTATAAACTCAAACCTCCCACATAATTGAACATCATCTTTTAGGTTATTTAGACAAATCAGAATAAAAAATAAAAAAATGCTAGGACAATTTCCTGATATTCAGATTACCTCAGATTTGCTAGAGCTATCACCTTCCACTTCTGCTTTCGGAAGTGCTTAGTAAACAACTATTCTCATATATATATATATATATTGTTTATTTTTGTGTGTGGCGAAAAATAGCGTTCGCACCATGGGCAAAAATGTTTTTCCGGCTCTCAATCTTTTCTAGTCCTCGGATTTGAAAACCGATTTCGAGCTGGAAAAATCTCATTTTCTGTTCTAGGTGCAAAATATACGAATTGAAACATTCATAAATGATTTTAAATAGCTGAAACCTCACACTATTTTCTCTCTTTTTTATTTTGTGTTTAATTTTCGAGTCTTTCGAAATTTAATTTAAACGTGGACTGCGACCACGCCCCGTTTTGGGAAAGCCAATTTTCTGAATCCAGCTGTTTGAAGTCTAGAACTTAGCTAAATACCGAGCTCGGAAACCGGCCCTTGAGTGGTTAGTACCGACTATTATGTTTCCGCCAATGTATCATTAGAAAGAGTGATACAAATCAATACTTAGGGCGTTCACACATCGACAACAATATGAATGTCAATTTACAGCTATCAATCACACACATGTAGGGTCCAAAATACAAAATGGAAGAAGATCAGTCCCTAGGGTCTACAGTAATCTTGTTAAAAGATGTTTCGCCCACTATTATTAATAGCGAAAAAGGGTGACGCTGAACAAAGCTATGCAGATTAGCAAACTAC
>NC_052507.1:1245375-1284354 GCF_014356525.2 Nilaparvata lugens
GGGAAAGAGTGACAGTGAGAGAACGCAAGAGGGACAGATAGATAGATTTCATTTTCAATAATCATTAATAGGCTTGTCGCCTATGGTTACATGGTTACATGACATATATTATGGTTTACATATTAATGATTAATAATAATAGTTTATAATACTACAATATGATAAATTATCAATTGACCGAGCGAAGTGAGATTCAAGTCGACGGTTAGGCATTTCTCTTAATGTTTATATGTTGCGCATTACGGCGAACCGCGGTAATAGATTTTGAATTCATGAAATTTGACAGTTATGTCATTTTTTAATGCGCGTCGAGTATATACAAGTTTTTGGAATTTTTGCAATCAAGAATAATATGAAAGGAAAAAGGAGCCTCCTTCATACGCCAATATTAGAGTAAAAATCAGACTATAGAATATCATCATAAATCAGCTGACAAGTGATTAAACAGATGTGTGGAGAAGCCAGTCTATTGCTGTATATCCATAAGGTCTATAGTTTCAATCAGGTACTAGTGGATGAGAATACTGCGTCAGGTCTACTGTTCACAGAACTACTAGTATCAATAGTTTATATTACTATCAATATTAATATTCACAGAGAGAGAGAGAGAGAGAGAGAGAGAGAGAACAACAGTGAGAGAGAGTTGGAGGAGAGGAACGAATTAAGTAAAACATCTTCAACTAAAACATGAGAGAGAGTGATATAGAGACAGTGAAAGAGATTGATTGATTGAGAGAGGGAGAGTTAGAAAAAAAGAGAGGGGAAGATACAGAGATAGTGAGAGATAAACAGATAAAGAGAGAGTGTGCTAGATAGAAAGTGTGAGATGAGCAATTGGAGAAACAAAGTTAGAGGAGAGAAACGGATGAAGGAAAACATCTTAGAGTAAAACAAAAGTGTAAGGGAGAGAGAGAGAGTGAGTGAGAGAGAGTGAGATAGAGAAAAAGAGAGAAGGAAAGACAGATAGAGTGAGAGGTAGACAGAGGAAGAGTGAGTGAGAGAGAGAGTGTGTGAGACGAGCAATTGGAGAAACAAAGTTAGAGGATAGAAACGGATAAAGGAAAACATCTTAGAGTAAAACAAGAGAGAGAGAGAAACAGAAAGACTGAGAGTGAGTAAGAGAGTGGGATAGAGAAAAAGAGAGAGACAAAGAAAGAGAGAGTAAGAGTTAGACAGAGAAAGAGTGAGAGGTAGACAGAGAAAGAGTGAAAGTGAGACGAGCAATTGGGGAAACAGTTAGAAGAGAGAAACGGATGAAGAAAAATATAATATGAATATGAATATATAAAATGAATAATATAATATGAAAAATATAATGAAGAAAGTAGTTAAGTAGAACATGAGAGAGATTGATTGGTTGTTTTTCTATATTGAGAGAGAGAGTGAGAGAGAGTGTTGGAGGAGGAACACGGCAGGAGTAAAACAAGGTGCTCATCCTGACTGGAGTTTCCTGTCAAAACATCCACTGCCAAAGTAAAATAAACAACCCTTGGGTTGTGTACAGATATTTGGTGTCTAGTAACATTTTCATCCACTATAAACTGGCAACATTGTATGACTAGGAAGCTGTGGTGTTATTCATACGGGATGCTGTCAGTTTAAAATGAATCTTACCAGATGCTTTCCCACTTTGCTGATCTCAAACATGATGTGTGAAATTAACATTATAATCTCACTACCGGTTGCACAAAAGTTGGTTAGATTTTAACCGTGATTGATTTCACGAAAACCAATCAGAGAAGCCGTCATTTCAATTGGAGATTTCTCTTATTGGTTCTCGTGTAATTAATCACGGTTAAAATTTAATCGGCTTTTGTTTTACTGGGCCTCAGAATTCCTTATAAATTGTCTAGACCAATGCATCCTCGATCAACAAGTGATGAGACTTTAAAGAGAGTGCCACTACTAACAGTGACCCTCGTTAAAATGGCAGTGGAGGAAGATAGGGGAACTGCTTTGCCGATTCTCTGCCTTGCCACTGTCTTGGAGGATAGCTGATACATTTCTAGAGTATTTCTTACCGGTATATTTGATGTAATATCAACTGTTCATTCTTGTTGAAAATTATCAATCATGTTTTATTCGTCAAGAAATAGTATATTTCGCACCTAGAGCAGAAAATGAGACTTTTACAGCTCGAAATCGGTTTTCAAGTCCGAGGCCGTAGGCCGAGGACTAGAAAAGATTGAGAGCTGGAAAAACATTTTTGCCTGTGGTGCGAACGATATTTTTCGCCACACTACAGGTATTGCTGACAAAATAAATAAAGAATACAAAATAAAGAATAATCGTTAAGCTATCGTACCTACCTCTTGATTTTAGTGGTAGAAGATTTGCAGTCAGGATTTTAGATTCTTTTAAAATTTCACTTGGAATACCACAGTCATCTTCAAGCATTTTTGAATATTCGGAATGCACTAATCAACAATAAATAATTGGATAAAACTGGTTGTGAAGCGAATTAGTTTGATTCAAAACTGGAACTGAAATCATGTCGACTTCAGCTGATGATGAAAGTGGACACTCGCCCGATCTAGCGGATGACTTATTAACTACTTTCATGAGCGGCTGGAAAGAGACAACTTTCTAGCCTAGACCGGAAAAGAAACCCTTTTCTGATGTCGTCTGCAAACAAGGTCTTTCAGATCTACGTAGGGACTGGATAACAGCTGCTTTCTGTGCAGTGTGGCGAAAATATACTTTTCCTACAGATACCCTTAAAAGTGACCACTTCTGCACTGATTGCAGGCCGCAAAGAATCACTTTTCCGCACTAGTGCGCAAAGTGAGTACTTTGCGTACTCCAGATTTGCAACATGGCAACACAAAATAGATGGTGGGTTATATGGAGGATTAGTGCACAAAAACAAAAATTAAGTTGGTAACAATGACTGTGATTCAGATAAGAATCATTTCAATGGCTACCCTACATTAATGATAAAATCCCAATCTAGAAATCCAAAACAAGATTAATGTTCATCTAAATCATAATTAAATAATCATCATTTGATAATAAATAATAGTTCTTTTCTATTGATAATTATTATTTCAACTGCAAGTAATGAGGAAAGTAGCAATATAAATATAAATTTTAAAAATCGAATTTTGAGTTTAAATGATTACCGTTGGATATCCATATGAATAAAAATAATAAAAACAAAAGTATATTACAATAAATATTCTCGGTTGTCTATATTATTTTTATAAATATTTTTCAGCTTACTTTGAGCATTTTTCTCGGTAATTTGAGCAAAAGTCTAAGTTTCTGAATCCTGTTTCAGTACTTTTTAGCTGGATGGAACAAATTTAGGTACGATTCTTCCCGCTAGGTCGCGAGCTTGTCGGTTCAGCCATCTTGCAGCCATCCCAATCAGCTGTTGGCATGTATTTCGTATGCGAATTTTTTGTTCTATCTGCATATTTTCTGATTCTTGAATGGATAAAAATGAGAACTTTGGCTGAGAATTTTCAACTTCAATTGGATTATTAATTTTTAAATGAATTAAGGTTATTAATAACAGCATTACACACACAAACATTTGATGGATTACAGCCATCTTTTACCCATAATTATTCACTTTTCATATTCAATGGTAACAGTAGGAAAAATTTAATGTGGAAATCGTGCACAAAGTTCCTCTGCTGCACTCAACAAACCATTCCGCCAGAGCCTGCGGCTTGGGCGTAATCGCTTCTTTCGGTGCAGCAAACTGTCACTTTGCGCACTAGTTGCACAAATAACTATTTCCAATGTTCGAATGATACATTTCTATCAAGAAATTTAGTAAGATCTGCTTATATCCGGAGGAACTTTGATTACAATATCTACACCGACTCTGGGGACTCTATTCCTTAGTGCGGTCCATGTAATAATGGCAGTGGAGAAAGATAGGAGGACAGCGTTGCCGATTCTCTGCCTTGCCACTGCCTTCTGTAGACGGTAGCTGATACAGGCTTATAGATGTAATATCAACTGTTCATTCTTGTTAAAGATCATCAATCATATTTTATTCGTCAAGGAAATATATTCTCCAGTGATTAAATGATAAATTCTTTTAATAATTGAGATAAAATATTTTGTTGATTGAAATTTTCACATTGTTGAAGAACGATCTGTTATCGTTGCAGATCTAGAAAAGATACGCTATCTGCTTTGTCGAATGATAGACAAGGATAGGAACACCAATGTCAATCGAATACTGCCATTATAACGTGAACCTCACTATACAACCAGAGTAGCCACAACCTCTTCACCAATCTTCTCCTATAGTGAGGTCCACGTTATAATGGCAGTGGAGGAAGATAGGAGAAAAACGTTGCCGAACTTCTGTCTTGTCAATGCCTTCTATAGACGGTAGCTAATACAGGTTTATTGGTGTAATATTAACTGTTCATTCTCGTTTACAATAATCAACTGGTAGTTCTTTGAACAGTAGACCTCACGCAGTATTCTCATCCACAAGTACCAGATGCCAACTGTTTTAAATGTTAACAAACTCAGTTCACGTTTGAATTTTGTTTCATATGATATAATTCATCCAGTTCCGTGATGATCTTTCTATCTGATGAAAATTAATTTTTTAGAATCAAAAATATTATAATTTCTCCAGCATTATTTAGTTCATTTGTTTATTTTTATTCACCTATTAAATTTGTTTTTTTTTCGAATGTGAGAATATTGATACTGATGGGCACGCATAATAATACCATGAATGCTAAACAAAATATTGAAAGCAAAGACCTTAGAGCTGCGATAAGACAAAAATTATTGAAAAATTTTAATAACTCAATCCTTTTAGATTAAATTAGATTGAACATAGCTTATCATACACATGAAGAACATATGTGTTTGTCAACTTCCGTTCAATCTAATAGAATCTATAAGGATTAAGTTATAACCATTTTGTTAATAACTTTGGTGTAAGCCCAGCTTAAAGATGCATACCTCTTCAATGTCTTTGATTGAAACTATAGACCTTATACAAATACAGTAATAGACTTGCTTCTCCACACATCTGTGTAATCACTTGTCAGTTGATTTATGATGAATAATTCTATAGTCTGATTTTTACTCTAATATTGGCGTATGAAGGAGGCTCCTTTTCCCTTTTATATTATCCTTGAAATGCAAAATTCCTAAAAACGTTGTATATACGTCGACGCGCAATTTAAAAAGGAACATAACTGTCAAATTTCATGAAAATCTAATACCGCGTTTCGCCGTAAATGCGCAACATATAAACATATAAACATTCAAACATTTAAACATTAAGAGAAATGCCAAACCGTCGACTTGAATCTTAGACCTCACTTCGTTCGGTCAATTATATATTATTAAGCAAGAATTAATATTCTTCAATAATATTTAATAATGCATTTTCATAATTGAGATAAAATATTTTGTTTATTAATTATTAATTTTAGGTTGTTAGAAGACGATCTGGCAACAGAGCAAAGCGAGAAAGAGATAGCGCTTTCCGCCTTTGTTGAATGATAGACAAGGATAGCAGTGTATTCAAACACTGTTATTATAACGTGGACTTCACTATATATATACTTTGATATCACTTCAAACTGCATTCCATATTCAACTAATACTGAACGTTTCAAGAGTATCTCACTATACTACCTGCAGTAAATGAGGTCCAATAAACTCGACGTTTATTATATTCTGCAGTGAAGCGATGAGAAAAAGCAATCTCCATAAAATGCTTCGGAAATGATATGGAAATCGCGAGCTATAAATTGCAGGGCAGGTGGAAGTAGCTTCGTTGTATCCTCAGACAATATTAAGAACATTTTTTCACTTTCCATAAAATTTGGATATTCATGTATTTTAGGTGTGCATCCTTAGTCAATATTAACGAATTTTACTTCTCATAAATTTCAGGTATTCATGTATTTCAGTTTTGCATCCTCAGTCAATATTATTCTTTTTTTTTTTTGTTTATCAGAGATTGACAATGGTGTAATAACCGAAACCGGTCTTTCTAATTATCAATAAATCAGTGGTTTTTGACAATTTCTCAGTCTTTTTCATTTAATTATTCATTTCTCATGAATTTTGGGTATTCATGTATTTTAGGTGCGCATCCTTAGTTAATATTAACAGAATTTTATCCTCATAAATTTCAGGAACATGCATTCCAGGTTCATACTTAGTCAATATCAATCAATTTGTTTACTTCTCATACATTCAAGGTGCTTCTTCATCCAATATTAAAATAATTATATATCTTTCTTGTATTTTACGAAGAAGTTTGTAGTCTTGGTGTTGATTTATTCAGAGATGACCTTTATTTTCTCTGAGTGTTAATCTTTGGTGAAAACAGAAATTTTAAACTCAACCTCACTTTGGACTATTTATGTGCCAAAATCAAGGAATTGAAGAAGTTTTGGGCAATTGCCTGTTTCTCTTTCCAAATATCGTGTTTGTGACTGTTCTAATAAATAAATAAATAAATAATACTTTGTAATGGAAAATGTGTATTTTTTAGTCGAATTCTGTTTAAATTTCTATGCTGAATTGGTTCTAATTCAGAGATGACTTTTGTTCATGCATCATTGTAGCAAGGAAGGTTTATTCTATCTCCTTTGTGTCGAATTATCTTTGAATTTCTTTGTTGATTTGGTTCTGAATTATGCACAAGATATGAATAATTTAGTATGGGTTTGTGGTGGAGTTCAGTAACGGTAGATTCTAAATAGCCGTAACAATCAATGAACGGATATTATGCTGGAATTCAAACAAAATTTGAGGTGGATGAGCTGGAAGGATATTCGAAATGTGACCGTTATAGAAAAATTTATAAATTCATCGGGAAAGGCAATATCAGAAAAGAAATATTATTTTATTTTCAATCTTGTCCTGGTTGAATAAAGGTGTAAATGTACCTCCTGCTGAGTAAAGAAATAATATTACAAAAGTAGGACTATAAAACAAATCAAATTGGAAAAACTGATCTTTGGTCGAATAATTCGACGTGAAAATTATGTATTCATTTTTCAGCATTTGATTGGATTAGAGTGATTTTGAATTTATTTCTTGTCTTGAATGGCTGGAATACTGATAACCTGGAATATGCTGACATTCAATCACTTAAAGACTCTCTATTAAATCATAATTTAATTTTTCTTCATGGATGAAACAAATTTATTCATTATAACCTATTTTTACTTTCCTTGCCCTATTACCATAGGTAAGGAAAGTATTGCTTTCCGAAAAAAATTAAGGTACCCCAACTTCTAAATTTCTAAACGTTTCAAGGACCCCTGAGTCCAAAAAAGTGGTTTTTGGGTATTGGTCTGTATGTGTGTGTGTGTGAGTATGAGTGTATGTGCGTCTGTGTACACGATATCTCATCTCTCAATTAACAGAATGACTTGAAATTTGGAACGTAAGGCCCTTACAATATAAGGATCCGACACGAACAATTTCGATCAAATGCAATTCAAGATGGCGGCTAAAATGGCGAAAATGTTGTCAAAAAACAGGTTTTTTCGCGATTTTCTCGAAAACGGCTCCAACGATTTTGATCAAATTTATACCTGAAATAGTCATTGATAAGTTCTATCAGCTGCCACAAGTCCCACAATTTCAGGAGCTCCGCCTCATCTATGCAAAGTTTGATTTCAGATTCCCCAATTATCAGGCTTCAAATACAATTGAAACAAAAAATTTGGAGTGGAAAAGATTGTGCATAAAATCTCCACAATTAATGCTCTGTAACATTTTCACCTAAAATTGGAAATAAGCTCGAAATTCGAGAAAATAAGATTATTCAATTGCAAACTGTTGGCAACTGTTGAATCTATTAAATCTTTCACTATGAAGAGATGACACACATCGTGTGTCTCCAGCGTTATTATCTTGTTACCAGCTGGCTAAGATCTTTGAATAGTAGACTCTTATTCGCGTGAACACTAGCGTCAGGTGATCAATTTTCATAACGGCAAGGAAAGTTGTGTGAGTGCGCCACACCAGATTTTATGTATTACAATTTGGGAAAGCAAGAGCTCTGAGCTTAGCAAACTGATTATTATTATTATCCTCCCACAATCATATATAGTATGTCATGATTTGTACCTCTGTTCATAAATTGAGAAATACTGTCTTCATCTTGGCTACTTTTAATTTGAATAAAAACTCAAAATCTGAGTACATTTTTGAATAATTCTTTCACTACAATGTTTCACGTGTTCACTACAATGTTTCAAGTCTTTCTTTGACTTGACTTGACTTTGACTTGGAAATGGCATGTGTTGCCGAAACATGTAGTGAAAAAAATAATTCAAAACAGTACTCAGATTCTTATTTCCTATTTATACACTTGAAAACATGGATGATAGTTGAATTTATTTTTCCTACAGTTACGTTGAAAAGTGGCCATTGCTGCACTGATTACAGAACGCGAAGAATCACTTTTCCGCTCTAGTGCGGGAAAAATTTTTCTGCACTCCAGATTTGCAACATGGCAACGCAAAATACTTAGTAGGTTATATGGAGCAACAGTGCAGCAAAATCAAAATGAAGTTGGTAACAGTGACTGCTGTGGCTGCTATAGTGAGCAGAGGTGCAACGAAGCACAACGCGCTAATTATTATTCATTATATATTATAACCAAGGACAACGAGGACTTTAGGATTTTAGGATTAAGGTTTTTATCAATAATAAAATCACACAGAAAAACATTTGATGCATTTCAGGCAAATTTTACCTATAATTACCCACTTTTCATATTCAATGGTAACTGTAGTAAAAACTTAATGTGAAATACGTGCGCAAAGTTCCTCTGCTGCACTCAAGAAACCATTCCGCCCTCGCCTACGGCTCGGGCGTAAACGTTTCTTTCGGTGCAGCAAACTGTCACTTTGCGCACTAGTTGCACAAATAACTATTTCCAATGCATATTTTATTTTGTTTTAATTTATTCAATCTGATTCTTAGAGCCTTAGATACTGATCAGATACGATCAAATTCATCTCATAGAGAGGATCGTATATTCCAACATTCACCTTAGAGAGGAATATCCTGAGACTAGCAGGTAACCCGTGCTCCGCAAGAGTCCACTTGACAAATTGAAAACTTGACGTAATGAAATCTTGAGGAATTGAAAATAGCCCTATATATAACCATCCTCAGTTAATTAAGAATCTATGTGTAAAATTTCAAGTTAATCAGTCCAGTAGTTCAGACGTGATGGAGCGTCAAATTGAATTTTCCTATCCCGTACGTGTATAAGTCAGTTCTCTCCTTTATTATAGTATAGATTATCGTTTGTGACATGTTTTCGCACATTGTAGCAGAACTCTATCGACCTCCCAGTTATAAGTTCTGATAAATGGGGCTAGATTTCTGTACAACTTGAAAAAGTTTCTCAAACTGTTTTCCCCCCATTGTCTCCAAGAAAGATGCTCTTTCTTCCACACCATGTGCATCTGACACATCTGATTTTGGCCTCACACACACGCACTCTATCTCTCTCATTCTCTCTTTGTCTCAGCAGTTTTCTTCACTTTTGTCTCCTTTTCGATGAAGGATATTACTTTCCAGAAATGAATAATGATGTTGGCGCAAACGTTGTTATATCAATTCTGACGAGTGATACAGTATCCCAATTTTGTACGTGAGATCGGAGTGTGTCATTATCGCACCCAGAGGAGAATAATGATTGGTTTTTCATGTAAACGATATCTTTTTTATGAAATTCCTCACTTGTTCATGTATTCTTGTTCCCTTTTTCTTGTATTTGATCTATACATTATCTAGGTTAGGTCTGAAAATTGGTTGAGTCTTGCGGCTCAACTTCACTTCAATAAACTTTTAGTTCAAAAATATTTCTTCAAATCACATTTATTTTAGAGGCTGAAAGGGGTGTAAAACCGCTCTACACTGAACGTTAAGGAAAAGACCGCTTCACATTGCACATATGCTATTAGGCTCAGCTCACACTTACGCGACTCAGGTCGAGAAGAGACTCGACTGTAGTGGAGAGCAAGTGTTTTCAAATGGTGACGTAGCGGAGACTAGAGTCGACTGGTCTTAGTGTCACCATTTGAAAACACTTGCTCTCCACTAGAGTCGAGTCTCTTCTCGACTTGAGTCGCGTAAGTGTGAGCTGAGCCTAAGATTTATACTAGAGGCTGAAAAACCCGTTTTACACTAAGGTAACACATGGTCAGTAAAATGCAAACCTAAGCGAATTCTCAAACGGTCGAGATTGCTTGCTAGGTTGGTAGTTTTTTATGCATAACGTAGCCTGGTACATAACAAATGTGCATTATCAATCCATATATCCTGGTGACCATTTGTGTAGGAAGGGGGGTGGGTTATGGAAGAGGAGGGTTGAAGAAGGGGTAGTTTGTTCACCAGGTCACGCACTCACAAATCCCTTACTTGGCGCGAAAAACTACCACCCCCAAGGTCATAAATATACATATGGTCATATACTTTGTCATCTTCTTATTATTCTTATTCTTATTCTTCTTTTTCTTCTTCTTCTTCTTCTTCTTCTTCTTCTTCTCTCTTCTCCTTCACCTCCTTCACCTCCTTCCTTCTCTCCTCCTCCAACTATTCCTTCTTCTTCTTCTTCTTCTTCTTCCTCTTCTTCCTCTTCTCATTCTTATTCTCCTCCTCCTCCTCCTCCTCCTTCTTCTTCTTCTCTTTCTTCTTCCTCTTCTTCTTCTCCTTCTCCTTCTTCCTCCTCTACTTCCTTCCTCACCTTCTCCTCCTTCTCCTTCTTCTTCTACTTCTTCTTCTTCTTCTTCTTCTTCTTCTTCTTCTTCTTCTTCTTCTTCTTCTTCTTCTTCTTCTTCTTCTTCTTCTTCTTCTTCTTTTTCTTCTGCTTCTACTTTATCACCATGTTCTTTTTATTCTCCTTCTCCTCCTCCTTCTTCTTCTTCCTCGCCAACTTCTTCCTCTCCTTCTCCTTCTACTTCATCTTCCACTTCTCCTTCTCGTTCACCTCTTTCCTCTTCTCCTCCTCCACCTCCTCCTCTTCCTTCTCCTCCTTCTACTCACACGTCATAAATATACACATGTTCATATATACAGGTCATAAATATATACAGCATATATGGAACACCCTTCACCGACATATATATTCCGACATCGAGAGGTGCCAACATCAATCATGGAGGTGTGCAAAAGACCGACGCCATATTGGAATTCAAGACACACATTCTGAGAGGAGCGAGGGAATGATATCACGAAGGCACTGTCTTCCTAGATATCACGTGGAGGCCATGTGATAAGAATACATTGGTGGATTTCTGTGTGGTGTGAATCAGGTATTATCGGACTTTGTCATCTGTATGGAAATTTTGAAAATTACTATCACATTATTGATAATGAGGTCCATGTTATAATAGTAAGTGGAGAAAGATAGGAGAACCGCGTTGCCGATTGTGTCCCTTGTTACTGCCTTCTATAGATACCGGTACATCAGATGAAATATTTGCTGTTCATCCTTGTTTGAATTAATCAATTATATTTATTCCCTCAACAAAAATATTAAATATTTTTAAATGTTCAAATAATGAATTTTACAATCGACACTAAATATTTTGTTGATTTGTTATATTTCTATATTGTTAAAAAAAGATCTAGCAGAGTTTCGGAGCTAGAAAAGGATATCGCTATCTGCTTTGTCAAATTATAGACAAGGAAAGCAACACCAATGTTAATCGAATACTTCCATAATAACATGGACCTCACCATATCTTCTCAGATATCACTTGGATGCCGGTGGATTTCTGTGCAGGGTGAATGTAGTATTAGCAGAATGTGTTTGTATGGAAATTTTCCACGATGAAAAATTATAATGGCGTTGATTTAATCATGGTAAATCTATTAATCAATTATACAAATAATCAATATTGGTTAAGTGAGAGTTGGTGCCAAGCCACACGTAACGTTTTTTGAGGCGCTCTCAGACGATTCGACAGGGCAAGAAAGCTCTCAGATTGGCTGACATGGTTGGCGTTCAGGAATCAGCAGATAATCAGCCAATCACAGAGCTTCCTGTCGTGCTGACTCGTCTGAAAAAACACTTCGTGTGGCTTGGCCCTAAAACTGAAACAAACCAAAGAAATGTCTCCACATTGATAGAATTCAAATCAAACAAAAATCACGTTCACCGCGTAGCAAAAGAAAGACCCAAAGACAACGACAAAATTGACTCAGAAATGTGTCAAATTCAGTCGGTTGAAAAATGCACGCAAAATCCTCTGATCGAAGAATTTCTCCTGCAGGAAAGAAACTCTTATGAATACATTTTTGAAGCGAGAATAAAAACCGTCATCGGTTTGTTTCTGCAGTGGATGATTGAGTCGTAGCAAATCTTTTGTTCAAGCGAAGAAAGAAAATAGAATGGATGCTGGGTGAGATGGAAAAATGAGGGGTTATAGGATGTGGTGGAGGAGGAGGAGGAGGAGCTGGAGGAGGTTGAGAAGGAGTAGGAGGAGGATGAGGAGGATGAGGAGAAGGACGAGGAGGGGGAATGAAGAATATAGGTAGAAGGACTAGAAGAGGATAATGCACAAGATAAATCTAAAAAAGAAAATAAGGAGGAGCGGTGGGAGGCGGAGGAAGTAAAGGAGAAGGAGAAGAAGAAGAAGAAGAAGAAGAAGAAGAAGAAGAAGAAGAAGAAGAAGAAGAAGAAGAAGAAGAAGAAGAAGAAGAAGAAGAAGAAGAAGAGAAGAAGAAGAGAAGAAGAGAAGAAGTAGAAGAAGAAGAAGAAGAAGAAGAAGAGAAGAAGAAGAAGAAGAAGAAGAGAAGAAAGAAGAAGAAGAAGAAGAAGAAGAAGAGAAGAGAAGAAGAAGAGAAGGAGAAGGAGAAGAAGAAGAAGAAGAAGAAGAAGAAGAAGAAGAAGAAGTAGAATAAGGAGAAGAAACGAGAAGAATCGAAAAAACAGTCGACATCTGGTGAATGGCAAAGAAGGGTAGGGGAAAGTTATGTGGTAGGCATGAGTGTGTGCGCTATACGCAGCCGACTAATAACACAAGGAAATATGGAACAAAGTTCAACCCTTCTTTCCTCTCTTTCTTCTCCATTTCCTCTCTCTCTCACACACCCTTCTGATGTGTTAGTGGCAATGAAGCGTTTTCCATCCACTTCACACCCTCCAGTGGTCATAAATGCTAGAGGGTGCATCTCCCTGGAACAGACGTGGAATGCCTTGTAGGTGGCACAAAATACCCTCAAGGGTTGGGATACATATATATACCAATAGCATATACGAACTCTGCGGCAGCTATTCTTCTTGCTAAAATGATGTCTTGGGATTTGCGCCTCTAGTTTTCTGATTTTTATTTGTTGCGTTGATGGCCTAACAATATCCATAAAAAACTCCTGGAGGTGCCCGTTCTTTAAAAGTTGTTCCATTGTTCTTAAAGATGACCAATAGCATAGAAAAATTATAGCATAAGAAGATATCCTATGGTATAAGGCGTTTATGTTCCAAATTTCACTGTTAACTGAAGCCGATAGATCTAGTAGTTATTTTTCGTGAAGCTATGTGCCGATGGTAGTCTCTCATACTGTGTTGTTCTTAAGGTGCGTACAGATATACGCGCCGCGAACATGAGCAATTCACTTTTAATCAGCTGACAATATCTGTATTTTTACAGAAACGGTATAAGATATAGATATGAAAATCTTGGCATCAGCTGATTAAAAGTGAATTGCTCATGTTCGCGGCGCGTAAATCTGTACGCACCTGTACTCTCACCCGGCCAAAACAGTGATAATAGACAGTAGTTAAACAGTAATCGGATTGAAATGTGGAACATAAACCACCAATACCGTGGGAATTCTTCTTATGGGATCTCTTCTCTACGCCAATAGTAAGTTTATGTATCAACGAACGTTTATTCACAGCCAAAACCATCTTGAAAGGACTCTTGAAGAAATATTGGCCCATATGAATAAAACCAGAGCAAATGCTCATGAGCAAGAGCATAGAGCATAAGGTTGTGCTCATGAGCAAAAGGTAGAAGCAAAAGCATTTGCTCATTTTTGTATGAATAAAGCTTTACCTTATACTCTCACCTTAATTATGCTCCTCAACTCTGGAGCAAATGCTCACGTATTTTAAAGATTTTTCATCTGCTGATTCGCTTTTGTAGCCTTAATTTGCTCACGGAAGCGCTAAATATGCAAATAGGGTGCACCGCTTGTGTTTGCGTCGTCTGCTCTGTTTTCTATTTACGAATAGAGTTTTAGGTTAGTTGAGTTTAGAATTTTGAAATAATAGCGTGAAAAAATGTCATCTCTATAATAATCTTCAGCATATTCTTATAATATGCTGAATAAATATCAATAGCCTTTCTATAATCGTCTACACTCTCATCTTCTTAAATACCTATTTCCTATTTGTGATGGCTATCTTTATAACAGGTTATCTTTTGTATTTATTATTAATTTTGTAGGGATAATGGTGATATATATCATGGTTGAATCTGAAAAGAGTTTTATAGTTCTCAACTATTGGTTGTGATCGTATCTAGTATAGTTTCCTCTTCCTCATACAAATTAGTTGAGCCATTTTACAATGAGCAAAAGGTGATAAGCTGCTCTAGACTAGACTCACCTTTTTTGAAGCATTTACTTCAAAAGTTGAGCAAATGCTCAAGTTTATTCATACAGTTTTGAACAAAAGCTTTTTCTTTTGAGCAAATGCTCAAACTATATTCTTGATGAGCATTAGAAAAGGTTTTGCTCACGTTTATTCATAGAAAATGAAGCAAATGCTCCATATTTTAGAAGTATAAGCAAATGCTCAACTTTATTCATATGTCCCAATGTGTAAAGTTACATTAATCATTAAGATGATCAATAGCTATATGGTGAGGTCCACGTTATAGAGAGGCAGTATTTGATTAATATTAGTGTTGCTATCCTTGTCTATCATTCGACAAAGCGGATGGCGCTATCCTATTCTAGCTCCGGAACACTGCCATTCAAAATTAACAATAACTTGACAAAATATTGAATCTCAATGGTGAAAATTGTATTTTGAAAAGTGAAAGTGACATAACCAAAATTTTGATTTGGACAGTTTAGTATAAATTGGGAATGGGACAGTTTTGGGGATGAGCCGGTTGTGCCTTTCCTCATCTTAGGTATTTGTACACAATATGATAAATAAATAAAATGAATTTTTCAATCATTGGAAAATATTGAAGAATAACTATCATTAATGCTGAAATAAATCATTTATTCTTCAAGAAGCTATATTTTCCAGAAGAGCACATAAGGCCAAAGGGTACATTAATTAGTATTACATTAGATATACCGGTATCAGCCATCCTCTATAGAAGGCAGAGGCAAAGCAGAGAATCGGCACCGCTGTCCTCCTATCTTCCTCCACTGTCATAATAACGCAGATCTGACTAAATAGTGGCAACGTAGAACCAAATTTATTCAGTGTTAAAAAAGAATAATTCAGTTGACGTTAATCCGTTCAAATCTCGAGGTTTTGGCATTTTTACAGTTTTGTTTTTGGAAAGCGGTACTATTGCTAAATTGGACTCGCGGTGTTCTATTTTTATTTTTCGACGCAGGTTCAACGCACGGACTTGAAAACAGTCCTCTTACGATTCAATTCTTCATGGAGTGTTTGTCATTATTTTACTAATAACTTTCTTCATAAAACTGAACTGAATAGGATATTTTAATGTGCTCTCTGAAGAGTGAAGAACTGACCAGCAATTTTTAAGCAAGAATTGAAGATATTTTTTTAATTTTGTAAGGTGCGAGAGAAAGGCTGCGTTTCATTGGTCAAGTTTCCTTGGATTCGAGGCTTTTTAATCAATTTTGAGTTAAATTTTGATTTTGGAACATTGTAGTCAAGTTCATTTTAATTCTAGCTTCTGAATTCTTCTCCTTCTCCTTCGCTTTCGCCTTCTCCTTCTCGTTCTTCTTCTTTTTCTCCTTCTTCTTCTTCCTCACCCTCCTCTTCTTTTTCTTCTATCTTCTTCAGAATAAGAGAAATCCATTCTTCAAATTCCACCCTTCTCCTCCTCCTCCTCCTCCTCCTTCTACTCCTCCTACTCCTCGTCCTGTTCATTATCACCTTCTCCTTCTCCTTCTCTCCTTCTCCTTCTCTCCTTCTTTGGTAGAGAGTTAGTGGGAAGGATATTTTTAATATTCTTTCCGAAGAATGGACATTGATATGTCCAAAGCTCCGCCAATTTATGTAGATGCATAACAATATGATTATTATCTATAGTTATTATATTACAAATTGCTTTTTCATATCATATACAGTTCAATAATTATTTTCTTAGTCTATATTATGTAAATTCATCTATAATTTTGCTGTATTGTATGCTATTGTATATAAGTGTATAAGACAGTATATATTGTAATCTACATAAATAAAGTACTCAATCAATCAATCTTCTTCTCCCTCTACATCTCCTTCTCCTTCTACATCTACCCCTTCTCATCCTTTGTCCCCTACCACGTTTTTTACTAAGTTTTCTTCTCATTATTCTTCTACCTCTTTCTCTTCTTCTCCTTCTCCCTCACCCTCTCCTTTTCCTTTTCCGCTTCCTTTACCTCACCATTTCCCTTCCCCTTCGTCTTTGCCTTCATCTTCTCCTTCTTCCTCTCCTTATACTTCTCCCTCTCCTTTTCCTTTTCCTCTTCCTTCACCTCTCCCTTTCCCATCCTCTTTCCCTTTGCCATCATCTTCTCCTTCTTCCTCTCCTTCTCCTTCTCCTTCTTCTCCATTGTCTTCTATTCCTTCTATTATTTCAGGATAGGAACAACCCATTCTTCAAACTTGGTTTTAATGATCATCAATATCATCATAATCATCCTAACCATCATCAACTATGAGCTCATTTGATGAGGTGCTGTGACGTCAGTGGTGGGGGTAATTAAGTTACACGTGATAAATGATGGTGGTAACGGTGTAATAGAATAAAGTTGCGTTTTAAAAGTGAACTTTTGTCATTAGCTTGAGCAGAGACTGCGGCGGTTTCACCTCTGTTCTGCGGCGGAAAGAGCCGAGTTGCAAAAGTTTTAATTATACAACGCACCGCATTAGATGTTCATTCACTGCAAGCTGTTTTAATGCTGACTTTATGTGATGCAATGTTACCATAGTGAGGTCCACGTTATAACGGAAGTGGAGAAAGATAGAAGAACAACGTTGCTGATCCTCTGCCTTGTCAATGCATTCTATAGACGGTAGCTGATACAGGTTTATTCATGTAATATCAACTCATCATTCACGTTTAAAATAATCAATTATAATTTATTAAGCGTGGAAATTTTTCAAATCAAATCATTTATTTTCCATACAATAAATACATATTTGAAACAAATAGAAGAAAATACATAATATTATGATCAAGAGTATAAAATAAAAGATAAAAAGTTATAAATGATACTAAAATCATAATTAGATGCTTTTCATGTGTAATTTGGCATCACCAGCAAAAGGAATTAAGCCTTGCCCGCTGGTGAGAGTTGCAATCAGCTTAGTTATGCTTGAATAAATTTGTTACATTGGTTGTTTCCTAGTTTTATACAATAATAGAGGAAAAATAAAAATAAATAATCCAAGCTTTAAAATATGTTTTAATGATAAGATAATGCTTTCAATTAAACAGAAATAGTTTTCTATTATCCAATTTTCCAGTATTTTGTAATTAATTCTCGCTTCCAGATCAAAAGGCAATTCATTTATGAATCGTGTACATATATAAATATGATCTACCTCCTAACTACTCTTAGTTTTTTTTATAAATTTTGTATTTATACGTTGTATTTGGTCTAAAATCATATTGAACTATATCATTTGATAAATATTTGTTTCTATACTTAATAATATACTTTGCTGTGTTTTTAAGTACAATTGCCATACAGTCATCGCATCAAATTCTTCAAATAGCAGATCAGTTGGATGCAATCGAGGTTTATTCAATTTCATTTCATTTTTATTTATCGTCACATTACATCAATTTTTGAGTAACACTCATTTAACTGGTGACATGTCAATACTAGAACAAAATTATATTTAGAAGACTTAGTTCTAACTTCTTGAAAGTAAATAAATAAACACACTCTATGATGAATCTCATCAAATTCACATGGAAATGGAAGTCACAAAAAGTTAAGTTACAGATGGAATTAAATTAAGTTACAATTGGGAGGTACCGGGTTCGATTCCCGGGCTGGCAACTAATTTTTGGATAGTAGTTCTCATCGAATTTCCATCTAGCTGTTAACCCTGTTGTCAATGTCTGCAGTAGCAGAGGTCTTCGGGGTGATTTGCAGCATTTATTTGGGATTTTCGTTAAATAATAATATTATAGTTAAGTTACACTCTACAGCCCCTTTTCACAAATTAAAATTCGGCAGCAGAGTATAGGGCTTTCTCTACTATTGTTTCTCTAATAACAATATTGTTTTAATAATACACTTGAGTGATGAATACGTTATTTAAATGACTATTGAACACCACACCACAGATTGTTATCTCATATTCTAATATGGATTGCACGAAAGCAAATTATACTGTTTTTAAATCCTGAACTTTGAGTATTTTGTTCATTTTGTAGAATGTAAAAGAAATATATTTGAGTTTTTTACATGGAAAAGCTAAATGAAAATGCCATGACAGGTATTCGTCAATAATTATCCCTAAATATTTTAATATATAATTAATCACGATTTGAAATTTACCCGGCTTTTGTGCAACCGGCACCTACTATATGAAGTGTTCAATCAGGCAACAACATTCATTAACTACCTTGCAACCTAGCTGTCTAAGCAAGGAACACTTTGAAGAGCTTATGTCAGGGTTCAAGTCAAGTATTAGTTTGCCCAAGTAGTTTGAGTGGGTTTGGAGTGACTGAGTTTGGAGTTTATCAAATATGTTCTGTTCGAGAGGCTTCTTGGAAATTGAATTGGGAAGACATCTGTCTATCAAGTTCCCATGTAACATGGTCGAGTGTTATCTCAGATACAATCCTTCGTTGTATCAACACTAATTGAACATAACTTTACAGTAGATATGAGTTGTTTCTCAGTTGGTTACAAAACTATCCACTAGTAGTTCTGTGAACAGTAGACCTCACGCAGTATTCTCATCCACAAGTACCTGATAAAAACTATAGACCTTATATGGAAATACAGCAATAGACTGGCTTCTCCACACATATGTGTAATCACTTGTCAGCTGATTTATGATGACTAATTCTAGTCTGATTTTCACTCTAATATTGGCGTATGAAGGAGGCTCTTTTTTCCTTTTATAGTATCCTTGATATGCAAAATTTCAAAAAACCTTGTATATACGTCGACGCGCAATTAAAAAAGGAACATACCTGCCAAATTTCATGAAAATCTATTACCGCGTTTCGCCGTAAATGCGCAACATAAAAACATATAAACATTAAGAGAAATGCCAAACCGTCGACTTGAATCTTAGACCTCACTTCGCACGGTCAATTAATGTAACTGATCAACTTGATTTATGAATCTAATATCGGGGACCGAGCTTCGCTCTGGAGTGCAAAAGCATACATAATTTATTACGAAAGAAGAAATTGTAATAACATTCATAGTTCATACAGAAATGTCCTATCAAATCACAGTAAATTGAGATTAATTCCCAGAGGAATGCAAAAAGTTCCCTCACAAAGGCCCGGTTGAACAAAAGCTGGTTAAATTTTAATCCTGATTAATTTCACGTGACCATTTCGAAAAGATGGATCTACTGGAATTTATCAGGATTGAAAATAACCCGGCTTTTTCGCAACCGGCTCTAAGTACTTGATTGAATGATTACAAAAGTTCAACAGCTCAGTCATAAATTTGACACTGTCCCACACACATGAGCTCGCTCATTCACTTCCATCACCAACAGACGACGAAATAATTATTATCATCTGTTTTTCCAAGGATGAATAATAATTATCCTTTTAATGTCCTTCAGCGAGTTTTACGAGGGATGAGACCTAGTGCAATCGAATCTTTATATTATAGACCTTCTATGTTCTGAATTTCGTGAGAATCGTTAGAACCGTTTTCAAGATCCGGTGAAATACAAACATATAAACATCTAAACATCCAAACATCTAAACATATAAACAGAAGTTGCTCGTTTAATAGTATAGGATTATGAGGTCCACATTATAATGGCAGTGAAGAAAGATAGCAGAACAACGTTGCCGATCCTCTGTCTTTTCAATGCCTCCTATGGACGGTAGCTGATACAGGTTTATTGATGTAATATTAATTGTTCATTTTCGTTTAAAATGATCGATTATATTTTATTAAGCAATAAACTATATTTTTCAATAATTTCATAATAAATTTTCATAATTGAGATGAATTATTTGTTAATCAATTATTAATTCTACATTGTTGAAAGACGATCTGGCAACAGAGCAATGCGAGGAAGGGATAGCTCTATCCGCTTTGTTGAATGATAGACAAGGATAGCAATACCATTGCTAATCAAACACTGCCATTATAACGTGGACCTTACTATGGTAGTATGTATTGAAATAATTGTCAAGCAGCAATATCGAATACTCATGCCCGGCTGAAAACGTTGCCGAACCTCTGTCTTGTCAATGCCTTCCATAGACGGTTGCTGATGCAGGTTTATTCATGTAATATCAATCCATCATTCTCGTTTAAAATAATCAATAAATCATATTTTATCAAGCAAGAAATTATATTTTCCACAATGAACTTTCATAATTAGGTTGGAATATTTTGTTAATTAATTATTAATTCTATATAGCTAGAAGACGATCTGTCAACAGAGCAAAGCGAGGAAGATATAGCGCTGTCCGCTTTGTTGAATGATAGACAAGGATAGCAACACCATTGCTAATCAATCAAACCATTGTAACGTGGACCTCACTATAGTCTATAATTTAATAAAAGAAAGTATAGGCTTGTCTACGGATAGGATAGAAAATTCACGAATGACGCCTATCACAGCCGAACTACTCAACTCATGAACTTGAAATTTTTCATACATAGATTCCTGATTTACCGTGGATGGTTATAAGTCTATTTCAGATTCTTTAAGATTTCAGTGAGTCAATTTCTTAGTTTTCAAGTTTTTACTTTCCTTGCCCTACTACCATAGGTAAGGAAAGTATTGCTTTCCAAAAAAAATTAAGGTACCCAAATTTCAAGTTTTCTATACGTTTCAAGGTCCCCTGAGTCCAAAAACATGATTCTTGGGTGTTGGTCTGTGTGTGTGTGTGTGTATGTGTGTGTGTGTATGTGTGTATGTCTGTGAACACGATAACTCCATTCCTAATCAACAGATTGACTTGAAATTTTAAACTTAACGTCCTTATACCATGAGGACCCGACGATAAGAAATTCAATAAAATTCAATTCAAGATGGCGGAAAAAATGGCGGATAATTACTAAAAAACCATGTTTTTCATGGTTTTCTCGAAAACGGCTTTAACGATTTCCTTCAAATTTATACCATGGATAGCTATTCATAAGCCCTATCAACTGACATGAGTCTCATTTATGGGAAAATTGCAGGAGCTCCGTAATATTTTTGTGAAAAATGGCGGATAATCACTAAAAAACCATGTTATTCACGGTTTTCTCGAAAACGGCTTTAAAGATTTTCTTCAAATTTATACCCTAGATAGCTATTTATAAGCCCTATCAACTGACTTGAGTCTCATTTCTGGGAAAATTGCAGGAGCTCCGTAATATTCTTGAGTAAAATGGTGAATAATCACTAAAAAACCATGTTTTTCACGGTTTTCTCGAAAACGGCTCTAACGATTTTCTTCAAATTTTTACCATGGATAACTATTTATAAGCCCTATCAACTGACATGAGTCTCATTTCTTGGAAAATTGCAGGAGCTCCGTAATATTCTTGAGAAAAATGGCGGATAATCGCAAAATAAAAACATGTTTTTCTCAAAAATGACTTGACCGATTTTTTTCAAATTCATACCCTGTATAGTTATATATCAGCTCTATAAACTAGCATGAGTTTCCTTCCTGAGAAACTAACAGGGGGTCCACCCCATTCTTGAGAAATTTACTTTGTAACCTCCTTCTCGTGCTTGAGGTAGGTGGGTAGAGCAGTTTATTCAAAAGAACACACGTCGATATTTTATTTGTAGAACAGCTGTTTTGACAACTTTTAAAAAATCCTTAAATTTCATAATTCAAACAAAGGAAAATGTACTCTGAAAACAATAGCAATAGTATAATCGTAGTTTTAATAAAATTATTAAGCCGCCAATCGGCATAATGTTATTCCCCTAGATTATCCTCGTTTAAGAATGAATCTTATAGATCAATGAGCAAGGAAAGTAGTGTGAGTGTACCACACCAGATTTTTAATTAGTCCTTTGCGGAGCACGGGTTAACTACTAGTCCACAATAGAATAATATCATAGAGAAGTAATAGCGTAAGTAGATATCCCATGGTATAATGAGTCTATGTCGCAAATTTTGCTGTTATCTCAAGCCGATTACTGTCGATTATTGTCAATGTTTACTGTTTTGTTGTGGTGAGAGAGTATCAACGGCACAATTTGAGAGACTACCAGCGTCACACAGCTTCATAGGAAAGAACAACGTGAACTATCGGCTTGGAATAACAGTAAAAGTTGCGACATAAACGCCCTCTACCATGGGATATCTACTTATGCTATCGTTTCTCTATGACTAGCCGTCAGGCTCGCTTCACTCGCCATATCCGTCTAGCCAGGGGGCTCCGCTCCCTGGACCCCCGACTGGATCGTTCAAGAATGAAATCAGCAGTCTCGCGATTTGAGCATTTTTATCATATGTTAGGACAATCCAGTCGGGGTCCAGACTAAACGTCTGGCTAAACGGATATGGCGAGCGAAGCGAGCCTGACGGCTAGTAATATAATATTCCCAGGATTGAAGTAGCAGTGCCCAATCAATTTTTCCTCGATAAATGCATTTAAATCTTCAACTTGGTGCCAACCTAAAAAGGCAACCCAACTTAATGCCAAACTGACAAAATTATTAATTTAGTTGCCAGTTAACAACTGTTTCGAAGAGGTACTCTATCTAGATTATAGTTGTATAGTAACATATGATATGGAAATTTCAATTATAATTATTAAGAGATTGGGAGAAGAAGAATATACATGCTAAAAGACGAACTTTAAACCCTTAAAAACAACCCTTAGAATTAAAATATTGCCAAAAGATTTCTTAGTGCGCCTCTAAAGGGCCAACTGAACATACCTACCAAATTTGAACGTTTTAGGTCCAGTAGATTTTTAGTTATGCGAGTGAGTGAGTCAGTCAGTCAGTCAGACAGTCAGTCAGTTAGTGAGTGCCATTTCGCTTTTATATATATAGATAATAGTTACCAGAAGAGCATAGCTAACTTATAATAGGCTATGTTTGAACAGATGTTATTATCACAAATATATTATAACTAGCCGTCAGGCTCGCTTCGCTCGCCATATCCGTCCAGCCAGGGGGCTCCGCCCCCTGGACCCCCGACTGGATCGTCCAAGAATGAGATCAGCAGGCTCGCTTCGCTCGCCTGCATTTTTCATTTGGGCATTATTATCATAATGTTGGGACAATCCAGTCGGGGGTCCAGACTAAACGGCTGGCTAAACGGATATGGCGAGCGAAGCGAGCCTCACTGCTAGTAATAATACATTCCCAGGATTGAAGTAGGAGTGCCCAATCAATTTTTCCGCGATAAATGCATTTAAATCTTCAACTTGGTGCCAACCTAACAAAGTCAACTCAACTTAATGCCAACCTGACAAAATTATTAATTTAGTTGCCAGTTAACAACTGTTTCGAAGAGGTACTCTATCTAGATTATAGTTGTATAGTAACATATGATATGGAAATTTCAATTATAATTATTAAGAGATTGGGAGAAGAAGAATATACATGCTAAAAGACGAACTTTAAACCCTTAAAAACAACCCTTAGAGTTAAAATATTGCCAAAAGATTTCTTAGTGCGCCTCTAAAGGGCCAACTGAACATACCTACCAAATTTGAACGTTTTAGGTCCAGTAGATTTTTAGTTATGCGAGTGAGTGAGTCAGTCAGTCAGTCAGTCAGACAGTCAGTCAGTTAGTGAGTGCCATTTCGCTTATATTTATATAGATAATAGTTACCAGAAGAGCATAGCTAACTTATAATAGGCTATTTTTGAACAGATGTTATTATCACAAATATAATTATTATAATATATTCAGGACACTGCATACAATATTGCTCTGCTCTCGTGACCAGGTTCCTAATTAGTATATGATTGTTATTTCGGGGGACCAACGTGTCTACATTGGCCACCTGTGCTACATAAATTCTACCTATAACAAGATATTTTAGCATTTCTATATGTTATCCATATGAGAAATTCTAATAGTTAAGGATGAATCTAAGCATAGAAATATATTGTCTCTGTAGTGAGGTCCACGTTATAATGGCAGTGTTTGATTAGCAATGGTATTGCTATCCTTTTCTATCATTCAATAAAGCTATAATTATAATTTAACGAAAATCCTAAATAAATGCTGCAAATCACCCCGAAGACTTCTGCTACTGCAGACATAGCTGTTAACCCTGATGTCAATGTCTGCAGTAGCAGAAGTCTTCGGGGTGATTTGCAGCATTTATTTAGGATTTTCGTTAAATTATAATTATATATTAATTAGCATTTGAATAAATGCATTCTCTATTTAATTCCATCTGTAATTCAATAAAGCTGATAACGCTACCTCTCTCTCGCTTTGCTCTGTTTCCAGATCGTCGTTTAACAATGTAGAATTAATAATTGATTCACAAAATATTCCATCTCAATTATGTGTATTCATTATTAAATTATTGGAAAATATCATCTAGTGCTTAATAAAATATAATTGATTTTTTTCAACGACAATTATGAGTTGATATTACATCTATAAACCTGTATCAGCTACCGTCTATAGAAGGCATTGACAAGAAAGAGGTTCGGCAACGTTGATATTGTTGATGGAATGGAGCTCTGGTGGTACGGAAAGCACCTAAAACAAGGGCCTTTTATTAGTTTTCAATTATTTATTGCTTCATAAAATATAATTGATTATTTACAACGAGAATTATGAGTTAATATTACATAAACCTGTATCAGCTACCGTCTATAGAAGGCATTGACAAGAAAGAGGTTCGGCAACGTTGATATTATTGGTGGAATGCAGCTCTGGTGGTACGGAAAACACCTAAAACAATGGCCTTTCATCAGTATTCAATTACTTATTGCTTGATAAAATATAATTAATTATTTTCAACGAGAATTATGAATTAATATTACATCTATAAACCTGTATCAGCTACCGTCTATAGAAGGCAATGACAAGAAAGAGGTTCGGCAACGTTGATATTGTTGATGGAATGGAGCTCTGGTGGTACGGAAAACACCTAAAACAATGGCCTCTTATTAGTATTCAATTATTTATTGCTTGATAAAACATAATTGATTATTTTCAACGACAATTATGAGTTGATATTACATCTATAAACCTGTATCAGCTACCGTCTATAGGAGGCATTGACAAGAAAGAGGTTCGGAAACGTTGATATTGTTGGTGGAATGGAGCTCAGGTGGTACGGAAAGCACCTACAAGAAGGTCCCTCCATAAGTTTTCTACTCATTAACCCTCTCACTTTCCACGCACAAGCCTAGTGATCAATTTGAATCAACATCATCAGTGAAAGTTGTACGAGCTTGGTGATTAGAATGAGTAGTAGTTATAAGTGGAAATACAGCAACGTTGTTTGCAAATTTATATAAATTGTATGATTTCAAATCAAATCAAATTTAGTTTATATTGATTTATACCCATGTATTAAACTAAAAATATCTAGGAGTGGAGATACCTGTTGTTTTTTACCTAGATTGTATTCGCATATGAATAGATAAATAAATAAATTAAATTGAATAAAAATACTAAGAAATTGTCAAAAACCACAGATATATTGATAGATAGAAAGACCGGTTTCGGTTGTTACACCATTGTCAATCTCTGATAAACTAAAACTAAATACAAGAATAGCAGAATTTATACTAGTAGGCGAGTACTGCTATTGTGTGGGACATGTGGGAGGAGACTGTCTAGCTGGGCCAATGGCAGGCGTTCATGCCTTTGACCAATAGCAGTACTCGCCTACTAGTATAAGTTCTGCTGCTCTTGTATTTAGTTTTAGTTCATCGGAGAATTACAATGGTGTAACAACCGAGACCGGTCTTTCTAACTATCAATAAATATGTGGTTTTTGACAATTTCTTAGTATTTTTTATTTAATATGAATAATTACCACAATATCAACTTCTCAACTACACAAAAAGGGGAAAAAATGAATAGTGAAATCCACGTTGCAGGCGTGATGGCAGTATTTGATTGAAATAGATGTTGCTATCCTTGTCTATCATTCGACAAAGCAGGTAGTGTTATCCTTTTCTAGCTTTGCAACATGTGGTTTTTGACAATTTCTTGGTATTTTTTATTTAATATGAATAATTACCACAATATCAACTTCTCAACTACACAAAAAGGGGAAAAAATGAATAGTGAAATCCACGTTGCAGGCGTGATGGCAGTATTTGATTGAAATAGGTGCTATCCTTGTCTATCATTCGACAAAGCAGATAGTGTTATCCTTTTCTAGTTTTGCAACATTTCCAGATTGTTATTCTAACAATGTTAAAATCAATATTATCAACGAAAAATTCAATCTCAATTATAAGAATCCATTATCCAATCATTGAAAAATATATATTCTTGACGAAAGGAATATAATTGATTAATTCAAACGAGAATGAACAGTTAATATTACATCAGCAGATATACCGGTAACAGCTATCCTCTATAGGAAACAGTGGCAAGACAGAGAATCGGCAACACTGTTCTCCTTTTTTTCCACTGTCATTACAACATGGACCGAACTGTATCAAATATAGTTCTACATAAATAAAGAATATATAAACCGATTCTATTTTCTGTGATACAAAAAAATATAGTTCTCGTATAACTCACAACGTATTCAAGATGATTAAATTTCATTATCTCGACTAATTATTATTGATTCTATTCCAAAACGTAGTCTGGAGCCTATGGATTGATTCGGAAACCAATAATTATCCCAATTAAAAGCAGTGATATTCTTTGTATATCTCTAGTGGGAACTGTTCCAAAAATACGTCTGTGTTTCATGAGAATAGACGAGTTATTCAAGTTCATCTCAACCTTCCAGTCTCCATTTGCTGATGTCTGGCTTTTCTCCATCAAATCCATCTCTAGACTGCCGCTTCATTCTCTGTGTAAACATTTACTCGTTTCTAAATCTATAGTTCTAAGAATAGTCGGATGAAATGAAAGGAAAACGGAAGACAATGTTTAGGAAACGATCTTATAAAAAGATACGAAATAATATTTAGAAAAACAATAAATACTTGGATCTCTGTGTAAAGATTTGCTTCTTTTCAAATCTAGAATCCTAAGAAGAGTCGAATAAATAATCTGAAATATAAGGAAATATTGGGAAGTAATGTGTAGGTTATAGATCTTATCAAAAGATGCAGGATGATATTTAGAAAAAGAATGAATATTTGTACCTCTATGTAAACATTACTCGTTTTTGAATCTAGAATCCTGAGAAAATTCTAATAAATAATCGAAAATTTAAGAAAATCGGAAAGCAATGTTTAGATGATAGATCTCATCAAAAGATATTAAATAATATTTAGAGAAAGAATGCATACAGAAAATACTTGGAAAAACCATTTAACCAATTAAATTTGGTTGATTAATTTCCAGTTGTTGATCTGGGATTGTCCCAAATAACTTAAACATAAATCTATAATTCTAAGAAAAGTCTGTTGAAACGAAAGGAAAACGGAAAGCAATGTTTAGATGATAGATCTTATCAGAAGATACGAATAATTATTTAGAGAAAGAATGAATGCAGAAAATACTTGGGAAACCATTAAATTAACAAAATTAGGTTGGTAAGTTCCCAGTTAATGGTCTGGATCGTCTCAAATAACATAAACATACAACAGAAAATAAACATTTCAAAGGTGAATGGTCATTCTTGCTTCATCTGTGAGAAGATATCACAGTATATTGATTTATATAACTGTCTCATCTTAGAATCACTCCACATTTATTGTTCAATTCTTGAAGCAGGGAATTGAACTTTTATATATAACACACAAAAAACCTACTCTAGCACATGGTACGCCATAATGGAGTAGATGATAGTATGATAGTTTAGATCACACTAAATAGTATTTAGATTGGATAAAACCAATATTAAACTTGTAGTACCCTTTTTTAAACATTTTACCTTGCAAATGGCCAAAGTAGGTCGAAACTAGTCGTTTATATATTTTAAAGTTTTTAAAATGTTTTAATAAAAGAGTACATACTCAAAATCTTATATTGTTCTTGTTAATCTGTCTCATCTTGATTGTAACTAAAATACTAGGAAGTTCTGAATCTGTTCTCTCAAAGTTCTCTAAAATTCTGTTCTGATTTGTTCGGCGAAGTGATTATTTTCAAGCGAAATTCAAGTCTGTGTTTGTCTCCAAATCATTCTACGATTAAGTGTTGATTTTATTAATGGAATGGAAGATTTGTATTGTATATCTTTCCACGAGCAACAAGATTAGCAATATTTGCCAAGCTACTCAATTTTGAGTAAGAATCTTCACCAGGAAAATTTATTATTCAATTTATTCATTAATTTATATTTATTCACGATACAAATAAAACTGATGTTATATATAACATTGTTAGATAAAATAATAAGGTAGCCCTTGTGCTATTTTTCTTCCAAATTTATAGGTAATGACACGGTCCAAAGTAGGGTTAGAATTTCACGTGTATAATCATAGCCACCTCTAATACAGTATTAGATACGGTACAATTCATGTACAATTTTAGTCCAAAATAAACATGGGAACTATAAATTTAAAATTTAGATGGCTCAAATTAACAAATTAATTAGAAATATTCCACTCAATCACCACTTGTAACGATATAATATTGAGTTATTTAAGAAAATTTGGAACCATGGAAGAAACACAAACTTCTATATTAATCGTTGATAAATATATCTTGACGAATGAAATATAATCGACCACTTTTAACAAGAATTAACAGTTAATGTTACATCAGATATACCGGTATCAGCTATCCTCTAGAGGAGGCAGTGTCAAGGCAGAGAATCAGCAACCCTGTTTTCCCATCTTTCTCCACTGCCATTAAAACGTGGACCTCACTAAAGGTGAAATATCTAGTAGCGGGCCGAGGCTTTCATATGAAATCGATGGATCCTTTGTGACCCAACGATTGAGAAAAGTCCGCCACTGAAAGCTTTTGCATTAGGCATATCATGTGTGCGTGACGCACATGAAGCATGGAGCATGAAGCAAAAAAGTGATTGGAGTGGGTGCAAAAAGGTGAGCGCAGAAAACGCCCTGCAGGGAATCACGTCGGTGCCAAATTGCCTCTTCAAAGTAGGCCTACACTCGGCAGCCTGGATATCTCTCAATTGCCATTCATTTGCACGGCTCTACATTTCAATAGGGACAAAATTCCTCGGGCGATATAATTAATACTGCGCTGAAGGTCACTCTATGAAGCGCAGTCTCATTAAAGAATATTAAAATAAGAGCATCATTGGAGCTTCAGAAGATTTCGTTCTCTTTGAGCGTTAAAACTCATCAGAGAATTTGTGCTCATTAGCAGATTTCTGTAGGATTATTGACGTAGGAGTGAAATGGTTCAGAGCTCATTTCAGGGCAGGATAAGAGCAGCCAAGCTGGGAGGGAATAGAGGAGCACCTGAATGGATGAATAAGGATAATTCCTGAAAACGAAAACCTTCATCGATAGAAATTGTTTCTGTGATCATCAATGATTGAAAGTACTCAACTTTCAATCTACTTTGTAGAATGATAGAAAAGGGTAGCAAAACCAAAATGTTAATCAAATACTTTTTGTATAGTTGAGTAGTTGATATTGTGGTAGTTTATTATTGTGGTAGTTTATTATTGGTGGTAATTAATTTTGACAATTTCTTAGTATTTTTATTTAGTTAACCAAATACTGCCAAGTCCTTCATCATTTCAAAAGTACATTCTACATTCCCCATACTTGATATCGGTAGAGAAATGATCATTTTTATTGTCATGAGCAGATAATATTCTCGCTTCATTGGCTCAAGCATGTAATTGGAGTTCCCCTTTCGCGAAAATGAACAAGCTATGACATCAGTCTGTACCGTGGTGACATTTCAGGGCTAAACTGTGAAAAAAATGACAAAAAACTCGGGTGTGCGAAACATCTACAACAGATATGTGTTTGCGATTGTGTTTTTGACAATAAATTAATCGAAGCTGCATTGAGAACGATTCTGAAATTCGATTGACATGTTTTGAGCAGTGCTTCAATTTATTTGAAAGTGAGGTCCACTTTTTAATGGCACTATTTGATTAGGATTGTTGTCGCTGTCCTTGTCTATCATTCGAAAAAGCAGATAGTGCAGTCCTATCCTAGCTCCGCAACGTTGTGTATTTATATATTTATCTATATATATTTATTCATTATCGTACAAATACTGTCATCATAATAATATTATAATATTCAATCATTAATTGAGCTTACTCACTCACAAATTCTCTCATTCATGTATTAATCAATTTGAATAACAAAGAATTATAACAATGATTATAACACTGGCAAACAATAGGCTCGACCTATGTCTTGCAAATATAAACTCTAAGAGATACGCGCTTCTATTCACTTATCACAATTCAAGTGAAATTCAGTTCAAGAATTTATATGCAACTGTTTTCATATGGAATAAAAATACTAAGAAATTGTCAATAACCACAGATTTATTGATAGTTAGAAAGACCGGTTTCGGTTGTTACACCATGTCGATCTGATGAACTGAAACTAAATTCATGAGCAGCAGAATTTGTACTAGTAGGCGAGTACTGCTATTGGTCAAGGTTGTGCATGATTTATTAACAAGAGTAATTAAGTACAATTCCCAATATAGTTTAAATGATCAGATTTATTTCAACCAATACAACACTATGAATTTAGTTTTATCATAACATTGTAAGCATGTATTAGTCAATAGTATCCGGCTGAAGTATGACAGTCGTAAGGCCCATTGACGGCTTAAATTATATATTCAGGCGGTGGGACCTTCCCGCAAGGGACTCCCCACCAACAAAAGCCATACGAATTTACTTTTTTTTAGTCAATAGTATTTCTATCTATATATTTATTTCATTATCTTTTACTTGTTTTCTTGGTTATTATTTTGTACTGAAAGTAAATTTTGTTATGATGAGTCTTTTGCTTAAGCCGCCATTTTGTGATACCGTCAAGTGGGAGGAGACTGTCTAGCTGGGCCAATGACAGACGTTTATACCCTTGACCAATAGCAGTATAACTCGCCTACTAGTACAAATTCTGCTGCTCTTGAATTTAGTTTCAGTTGATCAGATTGACAATGGTGTAACAACTGAAACCGTATAAATTCTGCTGCTCTTGTATTATTCAGTTTCAGTTCATCAGAGATGTTCAATGTTTTTGAACGGGTAGTATTATAGTCTACTAGACAGCTGATTTTTGATGAATAATTCTAAAGTCTGATTTTTACAGTAATATTGGCGTTCAAAGGAGACTCCTTTTCCTTTTGTATTATCCTTGAATGCAAAATTAAAAAAAAACCCGTATGCATACGTTGACGTAAAAGGAACATACCTGTCGAATTCCATGAAAATATATTGCTGAGATTAGTTGTATATGCGGAACATAAAAACATTAATATAAACATAATAAGAAATGCAAAACCGTCGACTTGAATCTTAAACCTCACTTCGCTCGGTATTTCAAAAAATATTTTTTGTATTCTTTAACAAAGAACAGACTTCCGACTATAGAATATTCTCTCCAAATATTTCAAATAGAATGGGAATAAATAAATCTAATCTAATTCATCTTATCTAATTTAGAAGTAGATGCTATAGTGAGGTCCACGCTATAATGGCATTGTTCGATTAGCAATGACATTACTATCCTTGCCTATAATTCAACAAAGTGGATAACGCTATCTCTTTCTCGCTTTGCTCTTTTGTCAGATCGTCTTCTAACAATGTAGAATTAATAAATAATTAACAAAATCTCATTTATGAAAATTCATCATGAAATTATTGAAAAATATAATTTCTTGCTTAATAAAATATGATTTGTTATTTTAAACGATAATGAATAGTTAATCTTTTTTCTTTGTATTTTGTTTTAATGTGTATTGTTGTTGTTGTTGTAGTTTTCATTTTTTTGTCATTCTCTGTATTAAACTTGTATGTGTGTCTCAAATAAATTGAATTGAATATTACATCAATAAGCCTGTATCAGCTACCGTCTATAGAAGGCATTGACAAGACGGAGGATCGGCAACGTTGTTCTCCTATCTTTCTCTACTGCAATAAATTATAACGTGGACCTCACTGTATCGTACATCAATAAACCTGTATCAGCTACCGTCTATAGAAGGCATTGACAAGACGGAGGATCGGCAACGTTGTTCTCCTATCTTTCTCTACTGCAATTATAACGTGGACCTCACTATATCGTACTCTCTCTCTCGCTCACGGCGTGATGCTGTTGCACTGTAAATAACCGTCAAACAATTGCCAAAGTCCGGGAAACATAATGCAAATTTACGGCTCACCGGTCGGAGCTATTTCATTGTTAATAATCATTATTGAATTAGCCGACAGTGAAAGGGCTCTGACACTTTCAAAGCTGCGAATTGCACTCAGTTTTATGTTCAGCTCATTTCAATTGTTCACATGCAAATTTGCCCCCACCTAATAATGCCTATCTGTCACTCCTCTCCTCACGTTCACTCCCTCACTCTCTCTCTCTCCCTCTCTCTCTATTTCTCTCTCTATCTTTCTCACAAATGGGTTCCGATGAATCTGTTAACTTTTGGGAGGTAATTTAAAGTTCACTTACCCTACCGAAATAATTGTTTTTCAGGGATTCTCTGGACATTTTACATACAGTTTTCCGAACTGCGATCTCTTTGGAAATCGATCTATTTTCTCTCTGGAAGACATCATTTTTCAGCTGAGGATGATTCACACAGGGGCTCTAGGCTTTTACTTGTATCATGAGACAGATGATGATTAGATTAGATAGATGAATTGGATTAAAAATGAAGATTAGATTGAAGATGATAAGTGAACCTACAGCTTTAGGTGGGTTCCAAACCACCAGTATTCGTATTCTGATACGTTATCAAAATGAATACATTTTTTTGTGTAGTTGAGAAATTGATATTGTGGTAATTATTCATATCAAATTGAAATACTAAGAAGAAAGAGTGAGAGAGAGATGATAAGAGATTAGATGCAGTAGAGAGAGGCTTCTGAACCTGATTGTATTAGTGTGTTGTTATTCTCACATCCATTAGGCATTTCTCATTAGCAGTAATTCAGTTGAGTCCCAATCGCGGTTCAATCAGTGCATAGATCGGTTCAAACCACAGGAAAGAAAACTATGGACTATAATGAGATCCACGTTATAATAGCAGTGGAGGATAGAAAAGAGCGTTGGTGATTCTCTGCCTTGTCACAGCATAGCCTACAGCTGATACCTGTATATCTGATGTAATATTGATGTTCATTATCGTTGAAAATGTTGAATCATATTTTATTCGTCGAAAGAGTATATTCTTGAATGAGTGCTTAATGAATTTTTTTAAATGAGATTGATTATTTTGTTAATTAATTATATTGAACATACATTGTTGATAGCGATCTGGCAACGTTGCGGAGCTAGAGGATAGCGCGATCTGCTTTGTTGAATGATGGACAAGGATATCAACACTAATGTTAATTGACCGAGCGAAGTGAGGTCTAAGATTCAAGTCGACGGTTTGGCATTTCTCTTAATGTTTAAATGTTTGAATGTTTAAATGTTTATATGTTGCGCATTTACGGCGAAACGCGGTAATAGATTTCCATGAAATTTGACAAGTATGTTTCTTTTTTAATTGCGCATCGACATATATACAAGGTTTTTGGAAATTTTGCATTTCAAGGATAATATAAAAGGAAAAAGTAGCCTCCTTCATACGCCAATATCGGAGTAAAAATCAGACTATAGAATTATTCATCATCAATCAGCTGACAAGTTATTACACAGATGTGTGGAGAAGCCAGTCTATTGCTGTATTTAAATGTTTGAATGTTCAAATGTTTAATTATATGTTGCGCATTTACGGCGAAACGCGGTAATAGATTTCCATGAAATTTGACAAGTATGTTTCTTTTTTAATTGCGCATCGACATATATACAAGGTTTTTGGAAATTTTGCATTTCAAGGATAATATAAAAGGAAAAAGTAGCCTCCTTCATACGCCAATATCGGAGTAAAAATCAGACTATAGAATTATTCATCATCAATCAGCTGACAAGTTATTACACAGATGTGTGGAGAAGCCAGTCTATTGCTGTATTTAAATGTTTGAATGTTCAAATGTTTATATGTTGCGCATTTACGGCGAAACACGGTAATAGATTTTCATGAAATTTGACAGGTATGTTCCTTTTTTAATTGCGCGTCGACGTATATACAAGGTTTTTGGAAATTTTGCATTTCAAGGATAATATAAAAGGAAAAAGTAGCCTCCTTCATACGCCAATATCGGAGTAAAAATCAGACTATAGAATTATTCATCATCAATCAGCTGACAAGTTATTACACAGATGTGTGGAGAAGCCAGTCTATTACTGTATTTCCATAAGGTCTATAGTTTCAATGAGATACTTGTGGATGAGAATACTGCGTGAGGTCTACTGTTCACAGAACAACTAGTCAGATACTGCCATTATAACGTGGACCTCACTATAGAAAGTAACAATCAACTGTACGTATAACCATAGTAAAAAGTGTACCATAGTATAAAAAATAGCATAAGAAGATATCCCTTAGTATAGGTCGTCGTTTATGTTCCAAATTCCAAGCTGATATTCTGTCAACTCAAGCCTATTACTGTCGACTACTGTGTATTATCACTGTTTTGACCGGGTGAGAGTGTAAGAACTGTACACTATGAGAGAATGTCAGCGTCACGAAAAATAACTACTAGGACTATCGTTATGAATTAACAGTGACATTTGGAACATAAACATAGATAGATATATATTACGTCTGGTTGGCCTCAACGGCGTCAGACAAGTCAAAGTGCTAGCAAAAGCGAGACACCATTAATTTTTCATTAAATTTATATTTAGTATATAATTACTATTTGTCTTTGACTCTATTACAGTAATAAAAATAGTCCTTCAGACTATAAAAGCACTCCTCCTTTAGAAATAATTTCAAACTTCGTTTAAACTCTTTTATCGTTAATATTTCCCGTAACCGAATTGGTTGTACTTGGTAAATCTTTCTACCAATATAACTGGGTTTTTCTTCATACAAAGTCAATTTATGATATTCCGAGAAGGTACTCTTATGCCGTGTATTATATTCATGCGTCTTATTAATAGTCTGTAGTGAACACCTTCTAATATATACACACATTTCCAAAATATAGAGACAGGGAACACTGAGGAATACTCTTGCTCTTCATGAATCCAAAACATTGGTGCTGGTATCCTTGTCCATCATTCGACAAAGTAGATCGCGCTATCCTTTTCTAGCTCCGCAACGTTGCCAGATCGCTATCAACAATGTATGATCAATATAATTATTTAACAAAATAATCAATATAAAAATTCTTTTTCTAGCTCTACAACGTTGACGGATCGTATTTCACAATGCAGGAGTATGATATACGATGAGATATCTCCTTATGCTATCTTTTCTCTATGTTATAGTATGAAAGTTGTCCTCCTCTCTCTCGTGAAGTATTGGTTTTAATATTGAATTTTTCAGAGTTGTTTGTTTGTAACTGTAACGTTTCAAACTAACTTTATGAGTTTCCGATAGATTTAGCATTAGAAAGAAAGGGATTCAGTCAGATGGAACACTCTCAACTTCAACTTAGCTCCAGTCTCAGCACTTGAAAGCCACTTCACTGGTTTATATCGGTTGAGTTTCAAGAGCTAGGTTCAAGCATAGGCTGCAATATCAGCCCAAGAAATATTTAAATGGGAGTTTGGTGGTGAGGAGGTGGGGGAGGTTGATTGATTGAGTACTTTATTTATGAAGATTACAATATATACTGGCTTATACACTTATATACAATAGCTTACAATACAGAACAATTATAGATGAATTTACATAATATAGACTAAGAAAATAATTATTGAACTGTATATGATATGAAAAAGGAATTTGTAATATAATAACTATAGATAATAATTGAGAAAAGAAAGAAAGAGAAAGAAAGAAAAGAACTTTATTTACAAGACAATATTATAGCAGTATTGATATTAAATGTATATGATAAATAGTATCTCTTGATGATATCAATAAGTGTTCTAAGTTCATTTAGCTTGGCATTTTCTGCCATCAGCCGAAGTTGAGAGAGAGAAAAAAAACAATAACCATTGTAAACTTTTGGTGATCAATAGAAAACTAGCAATAAATTATAATATCTTGAACAGCCTTCACAATTAATTAATTGATCAATGAACAATACAAACAAACAATGTGGCAAGGCTTGCGTTTAATATTATCGAAAGCATGAAATCAAAATAATATACCTAATTTCCTATTCGGAATTAATAATTAAATTGTTATGCATCTACATAAATTGGCGGAGCTTTGGACATATCAATGTCCATTCTTCGGAAGGAATATTAAAAATATCCTCCCCACTAACTCTCTACCAAAACGTTAATTTTTCATTATTTAAACTAAGGATTTATTTATTAATGGAGGATAGAATATAGATATTTTAATGGAGGATAGAGGTGAAGTAACACGAGGAGGAAAAGGAGATGGATGAGAAGGAAGAATAGAGGATGAGAGTAGTGAGAGGATGAGGAGAAGGAAGAGGAGGATCGTTTTGAGAGAGAAGAGGTAAATGTGGAGGAAAAGGAGGAGGAGGAGGATGATGTTGAAGGAGAAGAATTTATCATTGAAATTCAAATTCAAATTGGTTTAATCATAAAATATTACATATTTACAAAATATAAAAGTGTTATAAATTACATGAATAAATTCTCCCTGCCTGGATGATTTATCCGTGTACAGGGAGGAGTCGCAAATTATCAGACAGAGGGCAAACACTAGCAATAATAAAATAAATCACAAACTATGAATAATAAATAGATTTGAAAGAATAATAAGAGAGTTTATTTTAATAATAAATTTTAAAACTAAAGGTAGGAAAAACAATAAATAAATAAATAAATAAAAGTGTCAGCTCGACGGCGGTTAAAGGACTGGGTTGAGAGTAATATAGCTTTATTAGCATGGTACTGTGTGTAATATTTGAATGGTATTTTGTGTTCAGAACTAGAAATATTCATCTATATGGAGAATGTAAAACAGCCTCCGCAGCATCTGAACCGATGCAGAGGGAAATCTGAAAAATTAGGAGGAATTTAGATGAAGCAGGAGGATGAAAAGGATGGTGGGTTTGAGGAGGAAAAGGAGTAGGTAGAGGAATAGGAGGAGAGGTGTGAGGAGCTAAGGGATTTGAGAAAGCATAGAAGGATGAGGTGAGGAAGAGAATGTGTAGGAAGAGAAAGAGGTGGATGCAAAGACGTATAGTATGTGAAGGAGAAGGAAAAGGAGAGGGAAAAGGCAGGCTGAAATATTATTAATCGAAAATTTGGAGTGAAAGGGACTGAGGAAGAGGTATGGAAGAAATTTGAGAAGGTTCAGTAGGAGAAAGACCGTGGGGGAAGAAATAGGAGAAAGACAAGGAGCCGAAGCCATATGAGAAGAAGGAATAAAAAAAGGATGCTAGAAAGGAACAGGGAAAAAACATGGAAGGAAAGACACGCTGGGCGCAGAGAAAGTAAAAAATAAATCTGATGCTAACGAAAAAACAGTGCGGCTCTAAAAATAGCAGCTATAACAAACCACACATGTGCCACCGTTCAACTAAAGCTGTTAATAGACACCATTTTCCCCCGATTTAAGTGGTAGTAGACAGACAAAAACCAGTCTCAAATACAGGTGGCATTGCACAAGTATTCCAATTATGTTGCGATTCAAAGGCGAGTATTTTTGGATGTTTAAAACCGAACATACTTTTTTCAAAAAGTTCTCAGAGCTTCAGTGATTCACCAATTTGGATTCACTTATAATTTTGGACTTTATTTATCATCAAAACCACTAATTTATGAGAACATCATATACTAGTTTCGGTTATTACACCATTATCGATCTCCAGTACACTAAAATCTTGAACAATAGACAGCAGAATATAATATAGTGGCGGTGAAGCTCTACGATTGGCTATAAGCTGTTGACCAATGAAGGTTGAGCTCTACTGTCATTGGGCGAGGCTAGACACGCCCAAGTATTCCAAACTTGGTCACGAGAGCCGTTAAACAACAACAAATGGAGAGAAATTCAGTAACTAACAGAATCAAATGGATAATGGAAGAATGGAAAGAATGAATCAAATGGAATGGAAATGGATAAGAATGGAATAATTTACCATTTTAAACAATTTATAGGTACTTTTTGGAATAATTTACCATTTTAAACAATTTATAGGTACTTTTTGGAACAATTTCTTTAAAAATTTGGGAAGAGAACAGATTTGGAGAAAGCTTGTTGTTCCATCCCCAGTCATTCATATAATTCCTGTATCATAAATATACAATGTAACATAGACCAATATAAGAATAGCAATGAATGGATAATATGAAAAAGAATGGAAGAATAATCAATTTTCAAAACCATGTGTAGATAGGCTACTATTTGGAACTAATTCTATAAAAATTTGGGAAGAGTACAGATT
>NC_052507.1:1284454-1313985 GCF_014356525.2 Nilaparvata lugens
TTTCGGCAGTGCCGCCATCTTTTATTTCTAAAAGCAAAAAGTGATTTAATTTATTTGTTAATTTTCCTGTGTTCGTTCCATGTTTCTTTGGCTAATCTCATATATCTGCTTGTTAGATGATTATGAGATGTTATTACAATAAATTGGAATTCGAATTACCAAATCCTTGAGTAATAAACTCATGAAGATGTAATAGAATATGACCAGTAATAGAATCCTGAAGATGGGCAGAGTTTCTGATTATCATGTCGAGACGTTCAAAGAAGTACATGACAACGTATTCTATCATCATCACAAAATATGAATAGGTTATCATTCTACTCTATGAATAAGGCCAACGTAGGCTACATTACAAACTCCCCCCCTATCGGACATCACAAAACATGAATAGGTTATCTACTCTCTGAATAAGGCCAACATACATTTCAAACACCTCTTCTATCGGATGATAAACGATAAAAGCAATCACAAATGAATGGTTTATCTACTCTTAATCTGAATCAGGCTTACGTATATTCTAAGTTCCTCCTGTATTGAAAGTGAATTGATAAACCCAATTTCAAATGACCATTCACAAGAATTATCTCTGTATGCTTTTTCTATACAGTTGCTTCATGATGTATATTCGAATTTGGTTTATTTCCATAAACGGACACGGAAATCCTCACAATACGTTCTGTAAACACATAAATCGAAAATCCTATTAAATTTTTATGACACCGAACGGAGGCAAAAAGGGATGTTTATCAAACACACGGCCACGTGACGGTATGAATATTAATTGTAGGGGGTTGGGGTTGTTCAAATCGAGAGTGGGGGGTTGATCAACCCCCTAAATCGTGTTGAGGGGTGTATCGGTTCGTAGGGCAAGTTTTCGTCTGGGAGATCGAGAACGAATATTTGTGGGGGAAAACGCAGAAAAGTGGAAACATTCGACGGGTATCGAACCAAGGACAAGGAGATTCAGTGGGCAACGACCCTTCTTTGACCGAAATCCCAAAAGACCCCAAAATTACGACTTCCGTAGGACACAAGGGCAAGTTCAGGGCTGAACCAGTCGTAAAGCGTGCAACTGAATGGATGCCACTTCGATCCACGCGAACCTCCTGTAAAAGCTTGATGAATGACTTGGAGAGGGAGTTCTTCAGATCTGCCAGGTCTCAAATTGTCTAGTGAATAAAATAAAATGAGCTTTGTGAATTTAAAGTTTACAGATGGAAATTACTGAGATATTGCAATTATTCAAATGCTAATGAATTGATTATTATTATTAAACGAAAATCTTCTTAATTAACTTTCTTCACTGCCATTATAACGTGGACTCCACTATAGTCTATAGATTAATTATTTATTTATCAAGTTAGCACAGACAATTCGGAAAAGAAAAAACAGGCTATTGCCCAAAACTTCGTCAATTTCCTAATTTAGTTTCAAATTGTCCAAATATTATACATAGGTTATGTCCATTTCAATTCTTCCACCAAATCATAATCTAAGAATATCAAATTGGAATAAAACAAAAGTTTTAAATTTAGATAGATTGATATTAAAACTTTCGTAAAATCATTGAGCAAACTTTAAATTAATAGGCTACTTTTATCATTAAACGAAAATCCAAATTAAATGCTGCAATTCACCCCGAAGACTTCTGCTACTGCAAATATTGACAACAGGGTTAACAGCTAGATGGAAAATCGATAAGCGCTACTATTCAAACATTATTTGTCAGCCCGGGAATCGAACCCAGTAACTCCTAATTGCCGATCGAATTTCCATATGGCTGTTTACCCTGTTGTCAATATTTGCAGTAGCAGAAGTTTTTGGGGTGAATTGCAGCATTTAATTTGGTTTTTCGTTTAGTAATAATTAATTTAAAGTTTGTTCCATGTTTTTACGAAAGTTTCAATATCAATCTATCTAAATTAAAAATTGTTTGTTTTATTCCAATTTATATTTTCAGATTATGTTTTGGGTATAAGAATTGAAATGGACATAAACTATTTGGACAATTTGAAACTAAATTAGGAAAATGAAGAGATTTTGGCAATAGCCTGTTTTTTCTTTTACGATTGTTGTATTATTTGTGCTAACTCAATAAATAAATAATCTATAGAGAAGTCCACGTTGTAATGGCAGTGGAGATAGATAGGAGAACAACGTTGCCGATCTTCTGTCTTGTCAATGCCTTCTATAGACGGTAGCTGATACAGGTTCATTGATGTAATATTAACTGTTCATTCTCGTTTGAAATAATCAATTATATTTTATCAAGCAAGAAATTATATTTTTCAATAATTTCATAATGAATTTTCATAATAAAGATGAAATACTTTGTTTATTAATTATTAATTCTACATTGTTGAAAGAAGATCTGGCAACAGAGCAGAGCTATAAAAAGATAGCGCTATCCGCTTTGTTGAATGATAGACAAGGATAGCAATACCATTGCTAATCAAACACTGCCATTATAACGTGGACCTCACTATGGAAATACTATCACCAGTTCATATCAGCGGATCTGTCTGTCTGTTATTGATTTTTCTCATAATCCGATTGGAGGTTAATTACAGGTCTAGAGAGAGAGATGGAAGATTTTGAGCTGTACAGGTTCACAGTGGGTTTCATATTGAACTGTCATTGGCTATATACAGGTCTATGGAGGAATTTACTTTAAATTGTCAGCTGTGTTCCAATAGGAAGCACTGATATTGAGAAATGGCGGAATGCTGCCGGTTTTAAGTGAATATCTAGAAAGAGAGGGACGACGCACCTGATTTGGTGAAACTAATTGCCTGAGATGGGTTGCTAACGGTCGAACGGAACATCCTGATTGGAAAATGAGAGGGTTTTGGGGGGTTTAGGGGTTGAAATAGAGGGGGTTTGCACCCGGAAGTGGAGAGAATCGGCCCCTCACACATACGCGCGTGTACACACTCACAAGCGGGGATAATTCTGTTTCTCTCTATTTGAGGTACAATGCTTGATAGTCTACTTATGGTCTTCACCATCACTATCTCTCTCACTCTCTGTTTATAGAAATTATATATCTCTCTTGACTCTTTCCTCACTCTCTCTCTTTCACACACACACACACACACACACACACACACACACACACACCACACACACACACACACACACACTCTCTCTCTCTCACACACTTCTCTGGTAGAGAGTTAGTGGGAAGGATATTTTGAATATTTTTTCCAAAGAATGGACATTGATATGTCCAAAACTCCGCCAATTTATGTAGTTGCATAACAATATAATTATCTACAGTTATTATATTACAAATTGCTTTTTCATATCATATACAGTTCAATAATTATTTTCTTAGTCTATATATTATGTAAATTCATCTATAATTTTGCTGTATTGTAAGCTATTGTATATAAGTGTATAAGCCAGTGAATATTGTAATCTACATAAATAAAGTACTCAATCAATCAATCAATCAATCTCTCTCTTACTTCTCTGGTAGAGAGTTAGTGGGAAGGTTATGGACAATATTCTTTCTGAAGAATGGACATTGATATGTCCGAAACTCCGCCAATTTATGTAGATGCATAACAATATAATTATCTACAGTTATTATATTACAAATTGTTTTTCATATCATATACAGTTCAATAATTATTTTCTTAGTCTATATTATGTAAATTCATCTATAATTTTGATGTATTGTAAGCTATTGTATATAAGTGTATAAGCCAGTAAATATTGTAATCTACATAAATAAAGTACTCAATCAATCAATCGATCTCTCTCTCTCTCTCTGGTAGAGAGTTAGTGGGAAGGATATTTTAAATATTCTTTCCGAAGAATGGACATTGATAAGTCCAAAACTCCGCCAATTTATATAGATGCATAACAATATTATTCATAGTTATTACAAATTGCTTTTTCATATCATATACAGTTCAATAGTTATTTCCTTAGTCATTATTATGTAAATTAATCTATAATTTTGCTGTAGGCTGTAAGCTATTGCATATAAGTGTATAAGCCAGTTTCGTAATCTACATAAAGTACTCAATCAATATCTCTCTTCCCTTCTCTCTCTCACCCCTCACACACACACACACACACACACACACACACACACACACACACACACACACACACACACACACACACACACTCAATATCTCTCTCTCTATCTCTCTCTCTCTTGAGTCTCTCTTCACTCTGTATTTTACAGCTGAGTAGATTAGTGTTGGAAAGAATACCATCTTTGCATCTTATATCTTTTTCGAAGAAATACATTCATCAGTTTTAATTAATTTGAACGAGTTCTCCGAGTGAAACAATAGTTATTATAGGGATTGAGTAAAACTGGTGATTATAGAAACTGATTATAGAGTAAGGAAGGAATATATGAGTAGTGCACAAGATAGAATAGGGAACAGTCCATCTGAAATCTGCATTGGTTTTATCTGCATAGGGACTTCTATTGACCTAAGCTAGTAATAAAAAATCTCATTTCTATTCATTGTAGTAGAGTTTGAGTTCTCATTCATATTCTATGCTTTAGTTTCCTATAGAGGAGGATAGCGTTATCTGCTTTGTCACATGATAGACAAGGATAGTAACACCAAAGTCAATCAAATACTGACATTAAAACGTGGACCTCACTATAGAAATCGGCTGAATACGTTTTTTTGAAAGATCATCCAATAGGAAATCTACGTATGCAATAACATCCAATTCAAACCATCATAAAAACCAATACGAGTAGAAGAGAGTTTTTCACAACATAATATTATATACAGTCGAACCTCTATAACGAACCTTCACTCGACGAAATCCTCCACACAACGAATTTTCACCTGGTCCCATGACATTTTAGAGTTTTGGCTGCTTATTTACCTCTATTTAACGAATTTCGGACCTCTCAACAACAAAGTTTTCTCTTGACTTCAACAAACAAAATGTAGTGTGTATAGGAAGTAGACAGTTATTTTCAAGGAGTTGTTTAGTTCAAGCAGAAAGGTCAATAGACTAAAAATAATGGCAATTCAGGTAGGAAGAACATACGGTGGTAGACAGTCAATAGAGGGTGAAACACAAGTCGGGAATTGAATTCCAAGAACTTGTCATTATTGTAGACCAGGCAGGTGAACGACTGGGCTTTCTCATTCTTGCTTTTGTCACACATTTCAATTCTTTGAGCTGACTATGATGATGATGATGGCTGTGATGAACCTGAGGAGAAGAATCCGTCAGATCAAGAAGTTATAGAAGCTTTTAAAATTACCAGGCAAGGATTAAAACTGAAAAATAGTATACCAGACATGTCTAACTGTTTTAATAGATGTGAGTCGTTTATCGAACATGATGTTTTATTCTAATGCAAAATTCAACTGAAAATTACTCACTTTTCGAAATATAAAACATTAAAAAATAAGAAAGTTGAGGTATTATAGTATTTATAGTGTTTAAGTTATTGACAAAATAACCGTATTTTGCGTTCCATCTAATAGTAGTGTAAAAAGTTGAAAAATATTGCTACAGAGTATATACTTTGATGAAACTCTACTAATAGTACAAATCAAGCTTTCTGGAAATAAATTGGTGAGTTTACTTACTTATTACATTCTATAAATATTGAAAAAAAACATGTTTTTTCAAACAGCATGAATTTTTAAATTTCCATATTAAAATTGGCCTAATAGGTACCCTACCGTTCGCTATGTACCATATTCATTTACTGTATTTACCGCCGTGAAACGATATTATAAGATCCATAGGATCGTGGCAGTTTTCTTGACAGAACCACTCAATAACGAATACCTCTCTGCAGCGAATTTTTTCTCGGGATAATCGACTTCGTTGTACAGAGGTTCGACTGTAATTCAACTGGAAAATGAAGCGATCTTGACGAATATTTCATCAAAGGATCAGTGATAGAACGAGGGTAGGATCCTATAGAGTTGTAGAATATTGAGAGTAGATATTATGTCAGCATCAATAAATTATGAAAAAGTAAATTGATAATGATAAGGAATGAGAACAATGGGTTAACCAGGTTATACCTGGAAGATATATCAACAATACTCTCTTGAATTTATAATACAAAGTGTCAGTTGCACAAAAGTCAGTTAAATTTTAATCGTGATTAATTCCGCGAAATCAATCTGGGAAGTCGTTTTTGAAAAAAGCCTTCTCTGATTGGTTTTCGTGAAATTAATCACGGTTGGAATTTAACCGGCTTTTGTGCAACCGGGCCAAATTGTATTAGTTTGATGTATTTCGATAGCGGTTTTACTCAAGCAATAAAGTTATTTTTTACGCTCTTAATTCATAAATTATTATTATTATTATTATTATTATTATTATTATTATTATTATTATTATTATTATTATTATTAGCGTATGGCTTTGAATGGTGGGGAGACCCAAGGGTAGTTCCACCTCGCCGTATATAGTCCAAAGTTCCCTAATGGGAAACCGGACACTAGGGTTATAGTCAGCACAATACTTTAAATTTACACTTTTCACTTCGGAATAAAGTTCATTTTGATGTTGAAAAGTCCAAACATACACAAAACCGAAACAAAACACAAAACCACTAAGCCAAATTTAGAAAATATTGAATTTAGACAATAAAGTTAGAGCCGAAAATTCATAAATAGTTTGACGAATGAAATATAATTGATTATTTTTAAACAGGAATAAACAGTTGATATTACATGAGATATACCGATATCAACTATCCTCTACAGAAAGCAGTGGCAAGGCAGATAATTGACAACACTGTTTTCCTATCTTTTAAACATGTGGAAATATAACAAATTGAGAAAAATATTCAATCTCAATCATGAAAATCTATTATTTAATTATCGACAAAGATATTTTCTTGATGAATGAAATATGTTTGATTATTTTGAACAAGGATGAGTTGTTTATTACATCAGATTGTAATAACTTTATTTCGGATTGTTCAGTGTTATTTCCGTCTCTTATCAACCCTTCGAAATTCAAAATTCATCAGTCATATCTCGAATACGTATTCTCTGAGTGTTAATCTTTGGTGAAAACAGAAATTTCAAACTTAACCTCACTTTGGACTATTTATGTGTTAAAATCAAGGAATTGAAGAAGTTTTGGGCATTTGCCTGTTTCTCTTTCCAAATATCGTGTTTGTGACTGTTCTAATAAATAATAAATAAATAAATAAATAAATAAATAAATAAATAAATAGATATATCGGTATCAGCTATCCTCTACAGAGGGCAGTGACAAGACAGAGAATCGGCAACAATGTTCTCCTATCTTTCTCCACTGCCATTATAACGAGGTCCTCACTATAGGATAGCAGCGTTGCAAATTCTCGAAATTCTCGACGAATAAGATAATTGACTACTTTGAACAGGAATGAAAAGTTAATATTATGTCACATATACCGATATCAACTATCCTCTACAGAAGGTAGTGACAAGGCAGAGAATCGTCAACAATGTTCTCCTATCTTTCTCCACTGCCATTATAACTTGAACCTCACTATAGAAATATGTATTCAGTTGGCATAGGAACTTCCTGATGAGAAAAATATTGCAACAGTGCTATGGATTATGAATAGGCATATTCGAATTGGAGCTCGAAAAATTCTTATATGAATCATAATATTCAAATCAGAAATTCGTTGAGGACGAATCGTATACAAATACAAGTGAGAATCGAACAATTTCTTAGCGGAAATACAGATTGAAATATGAGTTGGAGTAAGCCATGCATTGAATGAAGTAATTCAAGAAGAATAAACCGATTTGGTTTGTGGTAGATTTGAGAAAATATCGAATGCATTATGGGATACAATCATGGTTCAGTGTACTCTGTCGGAAGAAATCCTGGTGAATTTGAAGAAACATCAAATATATAACTGTAATGATTTGCGAGGAAGGAAATAACTCATAAAAAGGGATTGAAAGATTGGAGGATTTGCCAGGGATTGTGTTTTATTACAACGCTAGTATGAAATTGAATTCTCGAGAAAAACGTCGGAAATATCTTATCGATTTGAGGAGAGTATTTATTCAACCAACAAGGACTCAAATAACCAGAATATGTTCTTGTTATATTTTGTCGTATCAAATCAATTCGATATTCTTAATTTCTCGTCTATTATATACCGGGTGTTACAACCTCCAATATTAGCGTTGTTGTTTATTTCCATGTTATTTTTTCCATGTATTTTTGCAACTCATTTGTGTAACATTATGTTGAACAAATTAAATGATTTATTTATTTATTTTATTATACCGGGTATTTCAGAGAAACGGGAAATTTTGAAAGTTAAATAATTTTAAGAAAAACAAACCTTTAAGTAATGTTTTTCATATAATTTAATAGTAAAAATAATACCATTTGAAAAAAATACAGTAACATTTATTTTTTGAAGATGACATCTTGAAGGTGTGTTCATTCTCCACGCAAACACTCCTGTAGTCTCTTCATCACATTGTACATGGTTTGACATAATATTACAATTGGAATTACTGAAATCGCTTGTCAAATCTTGGCTTTCAATTCTTCCGTTGTTGCAGAATTGTATATTAATGATATATTCTCTTAAAGAATAGAATGTAATACTGTTTTTTTCTCAACAATGAAGAACAGTTGATATTACATCAGATATATCGGCATCAGCTATACTCTATAGAAGTTAGTGACAAGACAGAGAATCGGCAACGCCTTTCTTCTATATTTTTCTCCACTGCCATTAAAACGTGAACCTCACTATAGAGGAATCTGGCAACGTTTCGGAGCTAGAAAAAGAAAGCGCTATGGTTACCTTATTTCTTCGCTCCCTATCATTTCGATGATGCACTTATTGTATTAATCAATAAAGAATAATAATTTATCATGATTGTAAATTCACTATTGATTATTTTAAATCTTGTCTACCATTAAGCAAAGTTTTTGAAACGTTCATCAGTTTGATCAGCTTTGATCATTTTCATAAACAAATGATGGAAGATTCAATTAATTATTTTATATAAATCTATTTATAAACTGATAGATACAATATAATTCTCAACTATGAATGATTGGGTGAGGAACAACAGGATTAAAGCCCAAAGCTGTTCCTTCCCCAAAACAAATTTTGGAAATTAACTACGTGATCTGATAGGCTCTGAAAAGCACGTGGTTGAAATCTTGTTTGAGTACATCATCTCCTCCTTCTCCTCTGTCTCCTCCTCTTCTTTTTCTTCTTCTTCTTCTTCTTCTTCTTCTTCTTCTTCTTCTTCTTCTTCTCTTCTTCTTCTTCTTCTTCTTCTTCTTCTCATCATCTTCTCCTCTCCTTCACCTCCTCCTTATCATTGTTTTTTTGGCTTTACCTTCTCCTTACTCTTTCTTCATCACCTTCCCCTTCTCCTTCTTCTTTATCCATCTTCTTCTCCTTCTCCTTCTTCTTCCTCTTCTCCTTCTTCTTCTCCTCATCATATTCTCCTCTCCTTCACCTCCTTCTTATCATTGTCTTCTTCATTTTCGTCTCTCCTTCTCCTTATTTTTTCTTCATCACCTTCTCCTTCTCCTTCTTCTTCCTCTTCTCCTTCTTCTTCTCCTCATCATATTCTCCTCTCCTTCACCTCCTCCTTATCATTGTCTTCTTCATTTTCGTTTTCTCCTTCTCCTTATTCTTTCTCCATCTTCTTCTCCTTCTTCTTCCTCTTCTCCTTCTTCTTCTCCTCATCATCTTCTACTCTACTTCACCTCCTTCTTATCACTGTCTTCTTCTTTTTCATCTTCTCTTTCTCCTTCTCCTTATTCTCTCTTCATCTTCTTTTCCTTCTCCTTCTTCTTTCTTCATCTTCTCCTCCTTGCACTTCTCCTTCTTCTTCCCCTTCTTCCTGCTCAACTCTTCCACCTCCTCCTCCTTTTCCTCCTCCTCCTTTTCCTCCTCCTCCTTTTCCTCCTCCTCCTTCTCCTCTCCATGTGAAGGGTAACACCTGCCTCCTCTTTCCATTATCTTTGTAGATTATCGAAATGTTTACCCAGGCTTTGACTGCTTTTGCTTCCATTATCACGTACCTCTTTCACTCTCTCTCTGTTTTCTTCATTATTGTAGATGATAGAGAGAAAGTTCCTCTGCCTCTCCCCCAACTCTTTCACCATCACTCTCTCTCTCTACGCATCTCTATTTCTTTTCTCCCGTTTTCTTGTAGAAGACGAAGAGAAAGCTTCTCTGTCTACCTCCCTCTGTAACTCTCACTCTCTCTCCTTCCTCACACTCACTCTCTCTCTCTCTCTCTCTACGTATCTCTTTTTCTTTTCTCCCCTTCTCTTGTAGAAGACGAAGAGAAAGCTTCTCTGTCTCTCTCCCTCTGTAACTCTCACTCTCTCAAGTACTCAATCAATCAATCAATCTCACTCCTTCCTCTCACTCTCTCTCTCTCTCTACGTATATCTTTTTCTTTTCTCCCCTTCTCTTGTAGAAGACGGATAGAAAGCTTCTCTGTCTCTCTCCCTTTGTAACTCTCTCACTCTCTCTTTCATCTTTCTCTCCTTCACTCTCCTTCTCTCTCTATCTCACTCTCAAACTCTCTCTTACTCTATCGCCTATTCTCTCATCTTCTCCCGTTTTCCCAATTAATGAGAAAATGTTCTCTCACATTCCCTCCTCTTTCTCACTCTCACACTCTCTCTTACTCTCTCACCGATTCTCTCATCTTCTCCCGCTCTTCCAATTAATGGGAAAATGTTCTCTCACATTGTTTATTTATTATGGCAATCGCATCCCTCTTAGTTATCCAATTTCCCCCATCACTGCCTTCTTAATACAAACATTATCCTTTCAGAAAGCTGTCGAATCACGTAAAATTGTTATTGTAATGGCTGAATCTTTCTTCAACAAAAACCTTCACACAACTTTTCAGTTGGCAATGCTCTGAAATGTGTCCACTTTGAATCTTTTCTTCAACTATAAAATTAAATTTATAAAATTCTTTTTCCTTCACCTACTGTCTAAAGTACTTACTTTACTCCCTGAAACCTAATACTAAAGTGTCACTTTTTCGCTCTCGGTAGTAAAAAACAGAAAAACTCCCTAGGGAGTAAAAGTGACTCCATTTAAATAACATGGGGAGCATCTCTATTTTGAAACTTACATTGTAATAGGTTAGAAAGTCTAAGCTCAGATGAGAAAGCATAATAGAGGTGTCTGTCATTGAGTCAACTGAATTCAATACCACAACCAGAAATTTGATCAACTAATGAATATATGTTTGTATGATAATTATTATATTCTTAATTAGTAGACGATAAAAAATTATACAATTTTTAAAATATTTTATTCTATTCAAAATACCAGCCAACAAATATTTTTGATCTACAATTCAAATCTGAACCGCGTGATCTGGAGTCAGCCATTTTTGGTAGCTGCCCAGCTGATATAATAATTGTTAGAACTTTTGCCGATAGATAGCGCAATCGGCAGTGCCAATCAGACGACCGATTTCAGGTTTCAGATTTAGGTTATGTTGTTAGGAATCATTGTCACCAATACGTAAGTTATTAGAATGATTTTATTTGCAGTTTCTATAAAAAAATGTAGATGGAGGAAAAATGTTGTGTACATCACGAGCGAAAAATACTTTTTCTCCCTCAGGAAAATTGCTGCCCTCGGCTTCGCCTCGGGCTTCAAACTTTTTCCCACAGGGAGAAAAAGTCGTACTTTTCACTCTAGATATACAAATAACTATCAAGAGTCATTTTCCAAGCACTGTGGTTTGGGCGATTTTATGAATAAATTAATAAAACAGAAAAAAGTAAACCTTAGAAGAAATAGGCTCACAGAAGACGAGAATGGGATCTTCTTCTTCTTTTCCTTTTTCTCCCTCTTCTTCTCCCTCTTTTTCTCCCTCTTGAACTGAATGATCGATTGCAGAGATCCATGAATTTCGCTGTGAGGTTCATTTTTATATGATGTACATATTACTCCTTTCTTCAACGATCTTAATTTATATTATCTAATTTAATTTTATTTTAACTTCCAATAGTTAACTGTTTTTATTTGTAATACTTATTTATTTGAATACTGTTGTATCTTGTTTACTTGTTTTGTATTGTACTATTGTTTAGTGCAACGGGTCAATCGAGACCTAGCACGTCATAATAAAAATCAATCAATCAATCTTCTTCTTCTTCTTCTTCTTCTTCTTCTTCTTCTTCTTCTTCTTCTTCTTCTTCTTTTTCTTCTTGTTCTTCATCAACCTCTTTTTCTCTTCTTCTTCTTCCCCGTCACGCCTCCATTCTCTCATCGTGTTATGTGATTAAGAGAAGACGTCCTCAGTTAAGTAGGAGAGAATCCACAAAACTGTAATCAAAGATCTACTCTGTGCAACCCTTTCCGAAAACATACACCCCTCTCAGCACCCCCTCCCGGTACTTGGGAGCCCCTTCAAGATCCCCACGGGCACAAAACAGGGATGTTTCAACCCCTTACACCCCACACAATTCAGTTTCTTGCATTTGCCACTTTCTCACGTTCTCAAGTCTTGAATAAAGTTGCAATTTAGTACCCTTACACAAACACCATATTACTGTTTCTTCCTATATTATACATAGTATTAGAATACCTTGAAGGCAATATTTATACAATATTTGACCGAGCGAAGTAAGGTCTAAGATTCAAGTCGACGGTTTGGAATTTCTCTTAATGTTCAAATGTCAATGTTTAAATGTTTATATGTTGCGCATTCACGGCGAAACGCGGTAATAGATTTTCATGAGATTTGATAGGTATGTTCCTTTTTAAATTGCGCGTCGACGTATATACAAGGTTTTTAGAAATTTTGCATTTGAAGGATAATATAAAAGGAAAAAGGAGTCTCCTTCATACGCCAATATTACCGTACAAATCAGACTATAGAATTATTCATCATAAATCAGCTGTCTAGTGGACTATACCCGTTCAAAATATATAGACAGTTGACTATTTATAATACTACCCGTTCAAAAACATCGAACATCTTGAAAATGTATCTTTCCAACAACGTTAGTAGACAGTTGACTATTTATAATACTACCCGTTCAAAAACATCGAACATCTTGTAAATGTATCTTTCCATCAACGTTGTAGACAGTTGCAGCCAGACCTGATAACAGCGCTCACACTCACATTCCGGGACGACACGTCACGGTACGATACGACAGAAACCTCTATATTTATTCAGGATTCTTTCTAGACATTTTTTATTGATAAATTATTCATTAATTTTTGAGGAAACATAACAACAGGTCAATGTAACTTACTGAGCGCGAGGTCTACTGTTCACAGAACTACTAGTATAATACTGTACATTTTTATTGTGCGTACAGACTTAGGCGCCACAAACCTGCTCATTTTGCTTTGCATCAGCTTATCCAGTATCTTACTGTTTCTGCTCGAAAATAGACCGATGGAAATTGGAACAAATGAGTCAGCACTCAACCCCTCACACGCATAGACGTTGCCAATTCGTCAGCTATACTAGTAGTTCTGTAAACAGTAGACCTCGCGCTCAGTAAGTTACATTGACCTGTTCTTATATTTTCTCAAAAATTAATGAATAATTTATCAATTTGAAATATCTAGAAAAAATCCTCAATAAACATAGAGCTTTCTGTCCTGTCGTAACGTGACGTGTCGTCCCGGAATGTGAGTGTGAGCGCTGTTATCAGGTCTGGCTGCAACTGTCTACAACGTTGATTGAAAGATACATTTTCAAGATGTTCGATGTTTTTGAACGGGTAGTATTATAGTTCACTAGACAGCTGATTTATGATGAATAGTTCTATAGTCTGATTTTTACGGCAATATGGCGTTCAAAGAAGACTCCTTTTCCTTTTGTATTATCCTTAAAATGCACTATTTCAAAAAACCGTATGTATACGTCAACGCGAAATTCAAAAAGGAGCATACCTGTCAAATTTCATGAAAATCTATTTCTGTGTTTTGCTATAGATGCGGAACATAAAAACATAACTATAAACAATAGTATATTTCGCACCTAGAGCAGAAAATGAGATTTTTCCAGCTCGAAATCGGTTTTCAAAAGATTGAAAAGATTGAGAGCTGGAAAAACATTATTTTGCTGACAAAATAAATAAAGAATACAAAATAAAGAATACTCGTTAAGCTATCGTACCTATCTCTTGATTTTAGTGGTAGAAGATTTGCAGGCAGGATTTCAGATTCTTTTAAAATTTCACTTGGAATACCACAGTCATCTTCAAGCATTTTTGAAAATTCGGAATGCACTAATCAACAATAAATAATTGAATAAAACTGGTTGCGGAGTGAATTAGTTTGATTCGAAACTGGAACTGAAATCATGGCGACTTCAGCTGATGATGAAAGTGGACACTCGCCCGATCTAGCGGATGACTTATTAACTACTTCCATGAGCGGCTGGAAAGAGACAACTTTCTGGCCTAGACCGGAAAAGAAACCCTTTTCTGACGTCGTCTGCAAACAAGGTCTTTCAGATCTACGTAGGGACTGGAAAACAGCTGCTTTCTGTGCAGTGTGGCGAAAAATTTAAACATAAAGAGAAATGCAAAACCGTTGACTTGAATCTTAGACCTCACTTCGCTCGGTCAACTACTAGTGACCACTAGGGTTGGAGAAATCGCTCAAGAACTGTTTGAAACTCGTAACTTTTAATTTATTGTAGAGTTGATGAACATTATGGAAACAGCTAAATATTTCTCTAACAATAATAATTTGACAGTAGGTTTCATTGAGAATCCTATTAAAAATGAAAATTTAGTCTGTCAGTTCAACATATTTGACCCTCATTTGAATCCAAATTCATTTTTTCAAGTGAGAAGGTGGTCATGTGATACATGATTAAGATACAAATTCCCAAGAGAGAATACAAACACCACATTGATATCTCAAGTTTGTTGATGTAAAAGTTTTAAATTAATGTTGTATTATTAACCAGATGAAATCATGTGTCAGCCCATGGTCTGGCTCTGTGGTAGCTTTCAAATTGCCTCAGCTGATGTTATGAATGAATGGAATAGTTATTTGTGCAACTAGTGCGCAAAGTGACAGTTTGCTGCACCGAAAGAAACGTTTACGCCCGAGCCGTAGGCGAGGGCGGAATGGTTTCTTGAGTGCAGCAGAGGAACTTTGCGCACGTATTTCACATTAAGTTTTTCCTACAGTTACCATTGAATATGAAAAGTGGGTAATTATGGGTAAAATTGCCTGAAATGCATCAAATGTTTTTCTGTGTTATAATATATAATGAATAATAATTAGCGCGTTGTGCTTCGTTGCACCTCTGCTCACTATAGCAGCCACAGCAGTCACTGTTACCAACTTCATTTTGATTTTGCTGCACTGGTGCTCCATATAACCTACTAAGTATTTTGCGTTGCCATGTTGCAAATCTGGAGTGCAGAAAAATTTTTCCCGCACTAGAGCGGAAAAGTGATTCTTTGCGTTCTGTAATCAGTGCAGCAATGGCCACTTTTCAACGTAACTGTAGGAAAAAGCTATTGTTATTGCATGCAATGAATTATTTAGCTAACTTAATGATATATCAAAACAAATGTCCATGTAATGCATTCATAATGTTATTTGTTATATCATGAAAGAGGACGAAGGAGTAATTTTGTTGTCCAACGAACTTGACCTGTAAAAAGGTTCGAAGAAGATGAGCTCAAAATTTGAAGCTGATTGATCAATAATTCTTTCTAAAGTTATTTTAGAACATACAACGACTTCGGCCTTCAGTAAGTCAAAAGTGAGAACCCGCTAACGTTCGTTCAGCAACATATTAAATTTATAAATTCTATATTAACTCACTTCCGTTAACTTATGATCGCCTGTCTATTGCCTAACATACGTATTGTTAAACCAATGTACGAAAATGATAGATCTAATGTAGGAACAGAATCATTAACCGAGCGAAGTGCGGTCCAAGATTCAAGTCGACGGTTTTGCATTTCTCTTCATGTTAGAGTAGATAATCTCCTCATCCATCACCTCCTGATAAGACAGATATAGTGAGGTTCATGTTATGTGATGGCAGTTAAGAATGATAGGAGACCCGCTTTGCCGATTCTTTGCCTTGTTACTGCCTTCCATAGAGGACCGCTGATATTGGTTTATCTTATGAGTAATAGTAACTTTTCTTTCTTGTAGTCAATTAAATAGTAACTGTAAAGTAATAAAGTATATTTGATCGTTAAGAAAATATATTTTTAAATAAAATTAATAATGAATTTTTATAATTTGAATTGACACTTCTGTCAATTAATCATATTTCAACATTCATAAAAACATTTTATTTTTTATTATCTTTATTTTTTTACAATGAAGCTCAGATCGGGAGAGAAAAACTAAGAATACCTTGTACTATTTCTCTCCCAAATTTAGGTAACATTTTAAAAGTCCAAAATGAGGTTATGTCTCCTAGATTTCCACAAAATTTTCAGTCCAAAAATACTTATACAAACTATTCTTCTAACTATCTGACAACGATGCAGAGCTGGAGAAGAATAGCGCTATCTGCTTTCTGCTTTGAATGATAGACAAGGATAGCAACATCAATGTTAATCAAGTACTGCCACCTCACTATATGACTAAAGTCCTACCCACACAGAGGAAAACTCCAAAAAACTCGCTCACAATTACTCCACATCAGCAGACGTATGCAGAGGCAAACATATGCAGCCAGACGTATGCTGAGAGACCAAGACATACGTATGCAGCAACATGTGAGCTTAATATCGCAAATTTCTCCACTGCCACTGAAATTCCAATTTCGCAGTTCGAATTAATCGAAAGACAGATTGATAAGTCACCCTACGATTTTTTCCTGTAGGCTTCGAATTCACTAAGGACAGAGGAGAATAATGGTATAAAAATTTCACTGCATTGCACAGTCGCACTTCCCTTATTTTTTAGTGGAATTCACGTATTTTTTAGTGAAATTCACGTATTTTTCAGTGAAATCCTTAAATCTATAGAGAAGAGGTAGCATAAGAAGGTATCCCATGGTATAGGTCATTTATGTTTAAGATTTTCAAGCCAATTACTGTCGACCACTGTCTATTATTACTGTTTTGTTGGGGTAAGAGTGTAAGAACGGCACAGTATGAGAGACTACCAGCGTCACATAGCTTCACCAAAAACAGCTACTAGGACTATCGGCTTGAGTTAACAGTGAAATTTGCAGCATAAACGCCCTGTACCATGGCATATCTTCTTATGCTATCTTTTCTCTATGGTAAATCATTGTAAAAATCACTCAATTGTGTGAATGAATGGATGGATGAATGACTGAATGAATGAATGAATTGATTGAATGGGTAGCGAATGAATGAATGAATAAATAAGTGAATGAATGTATGAATTGATTGAATGGGTAGCGATGGTGTATTTCAATGAGAAATTCCGACAGTTTACAATGCTTACAGTTTCCAGTCTTCAACTGCTGAAATATTGTTGGAGTCAACTGCTGAATTGAATTTATATTCAGGTGCTGACTCAACACCTGCTGACTTTCGACTGTTTTATGGCCTCTTGTAGCGAATTTTCAAGGCGTGATTTGACTAATAATAAAAACGCATTGCGTCAGCAGAATGTTCGTGTTTGTGCGTGTGTGTGTGTGTGTGTGGGTGTTTCAACGATAGGACATCAATAGTGAAGTGTGGAAATCTAACTTCAGGAAGGAATCTGATATTACAGTGAGGTCCACGTTATAATGACAGTATTTGATTAACATTGGTGTTGCTATCCTTGTCTATCAATCGACAAAGCAGATAGCGTTATCCTTCTCCAGCTCCGCAACGTTGATAGGTCGTTTCTCAAAAATGTGGAAACATAATTGATAAACTTTTTGTGTAGTTGAGAAGTTGATATTGTGGTAATTATTCATATTAAATAAAAATACTAAGAAATTGTCAAGAACACAGATTTATTGATACTTAGAAAGACCGGCTTCGGTTGTTACACCATTGTAAATCTCTGATAAACTTGTTTATATTTGGATTGTTTATCTGAGATTGACAATAGTGTACTAACCGAAACCGGTCTTTCTAAGTATCAATAAATCTGTGGTTTTTGACAATTTCTTAGTATTTTTATTTGATAATTGATAAAAAATATTCAACTATGAAAATGCATTATTTGAAAATATATTTCTTGACGAATAAAATATAATCGATCATTCTAAAGAAGAATGAGCAGTTAATATTACATCAGATATACCGGTATCAACTATCCTCTATAAAAAGCAGTGGCAAGGCAGAGAATCGGCAACACTGTCCTCCTATCTTTCTCCACTGCCATTATAACGTGAACTTCACTATAAAATAGGTGACTCGTACCTCAGAAAACTGAGCGTTGAAGCTTTCTTTATATGGAAAATAAATCGAAGTAGAACAAGATAAATTAATCACTTCATGGTGATGGAATATTTAAATTCTCAGGAAATAATCTATTTATTAAATTTATTCATTGAATAAAAGACTTCAATAGCCCAAAACTTCTTCTGATCCTGATTTTTGTCCAATTAAATGTTCAAAGTAGGGTTGAGTTCACATCAAAACGATATTCACTTCGAAAATAGATAACTGGAATACACTTTATAATTCAGATATTGAATTCGATAATCAGCAATTATTTTTGCACTGAGGCAAAAATACCTCTGGTTATAATTTTTATTTTCATTCCAATAGTTTAATGAAACAAGAATTATAACTTGGGAGATTGAATGGGAGAATTATGTTACAACTATGCTGATAATGGATGTTTTTGTGATTTTTCTGGTTTTGAATTTATCAAGTTTTTTCATGTTTTTCAATTAATTGGTGTTTATTCAAATATAATAATAATTAATTCCATCTTTATGATCAACCCAGACACAAACTTTTCCGTATCTATCTTCTTCTATATATATAAAAGCGAAATGGCACTCACTCACTGACTGACTGACTGACTGACTCACTCACTAACACACTCACTCACTCGCAGAACTAAAAATCTACCCGACCAAAAACGTTCAAATTTGGTAGATATGTTCAGTTGGCCCTTTAAAGGCGCACTAAGAACGGATTTGAAGAAATTTCCAAAGATACGCCCAAAATCTGCGTTTTTCCAGCGTTTTCTCAGCTTTATCGAGAACAAATGAATAGAAAATTTTCAAATTCAGTACAGAAGCTCAGCTAGGGTTTAATAATGTTGTGTTAGAAGGAATTTGCAATAACGTCAAAGATACGCCCAAAATTAGCGTTTTTCCAGCGTTTTTTTTTTGCTTTTTCTCAGATTTATCGAGAACAAATGAACAGAAATTGTTCAAATTTAGTACAGAAGCTAAGCTAGGGTGTAATAATGTTGTGTTAGGAAGAATTTGAGATAAAGCCAAAGATACGCCCGAAATTTCCGTTTTTCTAGCGTTTTTTTGCGCTTTCTCAGCTTTATTGAGAACAAATGAACAGAAAATGTTCAAATTTACTACAGAAGCTCAGATGGGGTGTGACAATGTTGTGTTACAAGGAATTTGAAATAACGCCAATGATACACCCAAAATTAAGCGTATTTTGCATTTTCTCAGTTATTTCATCAAGTAATAGAGAGAAAATTTTCAAATTTGGTACAGAGGTTTAGCTAGGGTCTAAAAATTTTGTGATGAGGTGACTTTAATATTTCATCAAAGATTCGCCCAAAATCAGCGTTTTTCTCAGCTTTTCTGCGTTTTCTCAGTACTCTGACTTTCTGATGGAATGAAGCATGCTCAAATGAAAAATGCAGGCGAGCGAAGCGAGCCCGCTGATCTCATTTTCGGACGATCCAGTCGGGGATCCAGGGGGCGGAGCCCCCTGGCTAGACGGATACGGCGAGCGAAGCGAGCCTTATGGCTACTAATGTATATTTTGGACTGTAAATTTCTGTAATCTTTATAAAAATGTTTTCATAACATCACTTGGACTATTCTTATCAAAGTTGGGGAGAGAAACAGTTTTGGATTTATCCTGTTGATTCTTTCTATGTTATCTGTTGTTGTGTTTGTGGAATATAATAAATAAATAACACTGAGACAAAATTACCTCTGTTCCACAATATATAGCACGTGTTTCCTTAAACGTGTTCCCACACCAATTATTACGATCAAAATGAAAAACAAACAAATCGTGTTGCGCTCATATGTGTTTAGTATTAATTTCTGAGCATGTGCCATAGAGAGATAGTGAGAGAGTAAGAGAGAATGTCAGAGAGGGAGAGTTCATAAATCGGCGGTGTTTCAAGAAATTATATTCGATTCTCTAAGAAGGATATGAAATATCCTCCCCATCAATAAACGACCGGGAGAGACAGTGAGAAAGATAGAGATAGAGAAAGATAGATTAGATTAGATTAGATTTGTTTATTTATGTATGTTACAATATTTGCTGGCTTATACAGAAATTTACATCAAATGACGTTAATGCTAATTATTCAACGACTTAGACAAAGTATAGATGATTAAAATTAATCAAAGAGAATAAAGATTAAATGCAATTAGAATAACGATAATATAAAACTGTAATGAAACTTCATAGATCGGCGGTGTTTCAACAAATAATTGTCAATTCTCTAAGAAGGATATGAAATATCCTTCCCATTAACACATTACCGGGTTGTGATGAATTAGAGCTGTTGGGAATTATAACTCAAAGTAATGTTGAAATAAGAAACTCTACTTATTAAGTTAAAAACTAGTTAAATTGAATCTTAGAATTATGGGATGAATGAATGAAATTAGAATGAGTAATAGGCCTAGTAAATACAATATTGCATTGATAATTAAAGTTAGATAAATGGAACAAACGTTATAGGGTGGGATTTAAATTGATTGATCTCATTAAAAGAGAGAGAGAGAGAGAGAGATAAAGACAGCGGTTGAGAGAGAGAGAGTGTGAGAGGGTGGGAGATGGATAGAAGGTATGTTTTATAATGAGGGAGGGAGAGAGTGTGTAAGAGATAGAGAATGGGAGAGAGAGAGGAGAGAGAAATTCCTGTGATCCGTACGGTTGAAGGAGCTTATTACATGGAGAGGCCTCTCAGCCGTTGTCAGCATTAGTTAAATGAGAAGCACTGACGCTATCTATTGGGAATGCTGACGGTTTGAAGTGACTCTAACACCAACATGTTCTGCCGGCTAATTTACATGTTTTGAGACCGAAGCACACACGCGCCTTGGATGTTCCCGTTTGTGCGGGTACTCTGCTCTACGCACCCTGAACGCACTTAATGAATAGCTCTGGCCTCCACCTGAACCTCTACCTCCACCTGCACCTCCACCCTCTTCTCCCAACCCACCATCCTTCCTCTTAAAAGAACCCCGTCTAATTTCTGCAGAAATGAGTTAAGACTGATTCCCTCTTCAGAGAAAAGCTATGCGCCTCTTCAAGTTCCTATGATGACGAGGAGTAATTAACAAGGGCATGAGTGTTTAGAGCAGTAATAAACAAGTGATAAGTGAACAGGATATCATGTGTTCTATCGACAATGACTGTGGAGGGAATTTCAAAATTCAGTTTCTACAAGAATTGTAGAAATGTACGTTTGAATTGTCCGTACAAGAACTGTACGTTTGCTTCAATAACAATTGAAGAAGTTGACTTAATCGATTGGATTTTACTTTCCTTGCCCAATTACCATAGGTAAGGAAAGTATTGCTTTCCAAAAAAAATTAAGGTACCCCAATTTCCAAATTTCTATACGTTTCAAGGTCCCCTGAGTCCAAAAAAGTGGTGTATGGGTATTGGTCTGTATATGTGTGTGGTGTGTGTTGTGTGTGTGTGGTGTGTGTGTGTGTGTGGTGTGTGTGTGTGTGTGTGTGTGTGTGTGTGTGTGTGTGTGTGTGTGTGTGTGTATGTGCGTTTGTTTACACGATATCCCATCTAATCAACGGAATGACTTGAAATTTGGAGCTTAAGGTCCTTACATTATGAGGACCCGACACGAACAATTTGGATCAAATGCAATTCAAGATAGCGGCTAAAATGGCGAAAATGTTGTCGAATACGGTTTTGATCAAATTTATACCTAGAATAGTCATTGATGAGCTCTATCAACTGCTACAAGTCGCATATCTGTAAAAATTCCAGGAACTCCGCCCCATCTATGCAAAGTTTAATTTTAGATTCCCAATTATCAGGCTTCACATACAATTCAAACAAACACATTTAAGTGGAAAAGTTTGAGCATGAAAATCTCTACAATTAATGTTCAGTAACATTTTCAACAAGAATTGAAAATAAGCTCGAAATTCGAAAAAAATTTATTGCAAACTGTTGGCAACTGTTGATTCTATTAAATCATTCACTATTATAAATGATATTACTACTATAATATTATTACTATCTCTACTACTATAAATCATTCACTATATGAAGAGATAGCAGACTTCGTGTGTCTCCAGCGTTATTGTCCTGTCACCAGCTGACTCAGATCTTTGTATAGTAGACTTGAGATGCGCGTGAACACTAGCGTCTGTTAATCAATTTTCATAACGGCAAGGAAAGTTGTGTGAGTGCGCCACACCAGATTTTTGTAATAATTGATTTACCTGACAAGAGAACCACAGAATATCGAATCTACAATATTATCGACTACTATAGTGAGGTCCACGTTATAATGGTAGTGAAGAAATATAGAAGAACAACGGTGCCGATCCTCTTTCTTGTCAATTACTTTTATAGACGGTAGCTGATACAGGTTTATTGATGTAATATTAACTGTTCATTCTCGTTTTAAATAATTAATAATTCTATTTTATTAAGCAAGAAATAAATTATATTTCATAATTAATTCACATAATAAAGATGAAATATTTTGTGGATCAATTAATAATCCTACATTGCTAGAAGACGATCTGGCAACAGATCAATGCGAGATAGAGATGAATGATAGACAATTGTTGAATGATAGACAAGGATAGCAATATAATTGCTAACTAAACACTGCAATTGTAACGAGGACCTCACTGTAGTTGTTGACTTTACAAAATTTTCAGTTCTTAATTATTTTTTCCTACAGTTACGTTGAAAAGTGGCCATTGCTGCACTGATTACAGAACGCAAAGAATCACTTTTCCGCTCTAGTGCGGGAAAAATTTTTCTGCACTCCAGATTTGCAACATGGCAACGCAAAATACTTAGTAGGTTATATGGAGCAACAGTGCAGCAAAATCAAAATGAAGTTGGTAACAGTGACTGCTGTGGCTGCTATAGTGAGCAGAGGTGCAACGAAGCACAACGCGCTAATTATTATTCATTATATATTATAACCAAGGACAACGAGGACTTTAGGATTTTAGGATTAACGTTTTTATCAATAATAAAATTACACAGAAAAACATTTGATGCATTTCAGCAATTTTACCCATAATTACCCACTTTTCATATTCAATGGTAACTGTAGGAAAAACTTAATGTGAAATACGTGCGCAAAGTTCTCTGCTGCACTCAAGAAACCATTCCGCCCTCGCCTACGGCTCGGGCGTAAACGTTTCTTTCGGTGCAGCAAACTGTCACTTTGCGCACTAGTTGCACAAATAACTATTTTATGGGAAAAATTGCCTGAAATGCATCAAATGTTTTTCTGTGTAATTTTATTATTGATAAAAACCTTAATTTATTGTCAAATTGAATAAAAATGTTGTCCTTGGTTATAATATATAATACTAATAATTAGCGCGTTGTGCTTGGTTGCACCTCTGCTCACTATAGCAGCCACAGCAGTCACTGTTACCAACTTCATTTTGATTTTGCTGCACTGTTGCTCCATATAACCTACTAAGTATTTTGCGTTGCCATGTTGCAAATCTGGAGTGCAGAAAAATTTTTCCCGCACTAGAGCGGAAAAGTGATTCTTTGCGTTCTGTAATCAGTGCAGCAATGGCCACTTTTCAACGTAACTGTAGGAAAATAACTATTATGATGTAGATATTCTAAATTTAGCTCACACAAATGTGTGTGATGGAGTGTTCTACCACATAAGACTTAATAACTATCAAAACTACTCTGAATTCAACCACTAAAAGCAGTTTTAACTTAATTATCTCCACAGAGAAAACCTCAATTACAACTGTTTATCGCTGAAAGTGAAATCAACTTCAAACTCTCTAAATTTATCATAAATAACAACAGTGCTTCTAATTCATATAATGCTGAAAGTTTGAAGTGAGACTTTCATTAGAGAAATTCAACTGGGCCGACTGAGCTACTTAAGTTGTGTTTCTATTCCACTAACACCGCCTGTCATTGACAGAGTTTGTCTGTTAGTTTTTAACCACAGACCGCAGCTTGTGAATAGATTTTGCATCTCTTCCTCCTTCTCCTCCTTCTCTTCCTCTTCTCGTCCTACTCCTTCTCCTCCTCCTCCCTCTTGTTCATCCTCTACGTCCTGTTATTCTTTTTCTGTGAACTGATTCTCCCTCTTTTCTCGTCTTCTTTCTCCTTCTCGTTCTCCTCCTCCTTCTCATCCACTTGTTCTCCTTTCTCTTCTTCTACCTCCTTTTGTCCTGTGAACAGATTCTGCCTCTCTTCCCCCTTCTTCTCCTTTTCCTCCACCTCCTCCTCCTCCTCCTTCTCCTCTTGTTCTTCTTCCTCCTTCAATCTTTGTAAAAATATAAATAGATAAAATAAAATAAATAAATATCTACATTATCCATAATCTTCATCTCCACACTCTCTTCCTCTTCATCGTCTTCTTCATCTCCCTCTACCTCTCCTAATTCCCATTGTCTCCTAGTTCTTCTTCTCTTCCTCCACCTACTTCACCCTTTTCTTCCTCCTCCTTCTCCTCTTTCCCCCATTCTTCTCCACCTCCTCATCCTCCTTCAATATCTCTAATATTCATCATCTCTCTCTCTCTCTCCTCCTCTTCATCGTCTTCTTCATCACCCTCTACCTCTTCTAATTTCCATTGTCTCCTAATTCTTCTTCTCTTCCTCCACCTACTTCATCCTCCTCTTCTTTCTCTTTCTCCCCATCCTCCTCCACCTCCTCCTCCTTCAATATCTCTAATATTCATCATCATCTCTCTCTCTCTCCTCCTCTTCATCGTTTTCTTCATCACCCTCTACCTCTTCCAATTTCCATTGTCTCCTAATTCTTCTTCTCTTCCTCCACCCACTTCATCCTCCTCTTCTTTCCCCTTCTTCACTACCTCCATCTCATCTCATATTTCTTCTTCCTCTTTTTTCCTTCTTCTTCTTCCTCAACCTCTTCTTCCACCACTATACTGGCCTATTTGCAGATACAACCATTAATCAGGAAAGTAAACTTTGAAGTCCACAGCTCAGCATTCAAAATCTAGAGAAGCGATTTTCACTAATGGCCCTTCTGCTCTTTGTGTGTATTCACACATTCACCTGATAACGTTATTAGCAAGTTTACTCTGTATGTCACTCTCTCTCTCTCTCTACTCTCAATCACTTTCTCTCTTACACACCTCAAACTCTCTCTCCTCACTCTGTCTCTCTCGTTCTCTCAAACACACACACTCTCTCTCTCTTTCTCCCTTACTGTTCCACTATCTTCCTCTCGCACTCTGTGCCCATATAAGGTAATTAGCGAATTTACTCTCTTGATTAGTTTATTCTCTCGCCGCCGAACTCAATTTGAATGAAACCTGCCAAATTGTTGAACAAAGCACATGCATTTCTCCGCATCCTTTAGTTTTCATTCAAACTCTCTCTCTCTCTTTTATCCATTAATGGGTGATTAGATACTATAGTGAGGTCCACGTTATAATGGCAGTAGACAAAGATAGGAGAAAACGTTATCGATCCTTGTCTTGTCAATGCCTTCTGATACAGGTTTATTGATGCAATATTAACTGTTCATTCTCATTTAAAATAATCAATTATATTTTATCAAGCGAAAATCATATTCTTCAATAATTTTATTGACCGAGCGAAGTGAGGTCTAAGATTCAAGTCGACGGTTTGGCATTTATCTTAATGTTTAATTAAATGTTTGAATGTTTAAATGTTTATATGTTTTTACGTTGCGCATTTACGGCGAAACGCGGTAATAGATTTTCATGAAATTTGACAGGTATGTTCCTTTTTTAATCGCGCGTCGACCTATATACAAGGTTTGGAAATTTTGCATTTCTAGGATAATATAAAGGAAAAAGGAGCCTCCTTCATACGCCAATATTGAAGGAAAAATCAGACTATAGAATCATTCATCATAAATCAGCTGACAAGTGATTACACAGATGTGTGGAGGAAGCCAGTCTATTGCTGTATTTCCATAAGGTCTATAGTTTCAATCAGGTACTTGTGGATGAGGATACTGCGTGAGGTCTACTGTTCACAGAACTACTAGTAATGAACTTTTACAGTTAAGATGAAATATTTTGTGAATCAATTATCAATTCTTCATTGTTAAAAGACGATCTGTCAACAGAGGAAAGCAAGAAAGAGGTAGCGCTATCTGCTTTGTTGAATGATAGACAAGGATAGAAATACCATTGCTAATCAAACACTGCCATTATAACTTGGACCTTTTGAACCATTAAACGGCCCTTTTGAGAGCTGAATCTCTTCTCGAATACAGTTTGTCCACATGGTTAAACATCCCAGAAACTATTTTATGATACAGTTTAAGGTGCGTACAGATATACGCGCCGCGAACATGAGCAATTCACTTTTAATCAGCTGATTCCAAGCTTTCTATATCTATATCTTATACCGTTTCTGTAAGAATACGGATATAGTCAACTGATTGAAAGTGAATTGCTCATGTTCGCGGGTGCGTATACACACCTTAAGACTTACAAGGATAAAACCTGTCTCATCCGTTTGGAAGTTGGTGAGAGCTGAAATCAAAACATCGAGAGAACACAAACAATGATGTTCTCAAAGAAAAGAGTTCAAGAGGTTCTCTGGATGGAAAGATGAACTCTAAATAGAATTTCTTTGTTGAATGATAGACAAGAATAGCAATACCATTGCTTATCAAACACGGCCATTATTTATTTGGTTAGCACAAACAATACAATGATCGGGAAAAAACAGGCAATTGCCCAAAACTTTTCCAATTTCCTTATTTAGTTACAAATTGTCCAAGTATTATACATCGGTTTGGTCCATTTCAATTTTCTACACCAAATCACAATCTGAGAATAAACCAAAAAATCTGGTGTGGCGCACTCACACAACTTTCCTTGCCGTTATGAAAATTGATCATCTGACGCTAGTGTTAACGCGCTTCTCAAGTCTACTATTCAAAGATCTAAGCCAGCTGGTGACAGGACAATAACGCTGCAGATACACGGAGTCTGCTTTCTTTTCATAGTGAATGATTTGATAGAATCAACACTTGCCAACAGTTTGCAATTGAATAATCTTATTTTCTCGAACTTCGAGCTTATTTTCAATTTTAGGTGGAAATGTTACAAAACATTAATTGTAGAGATTTTTATGCTCAATCTTTTCCACTTGAATTTTTTTGTTCAAATTGTATCTGAAGCATGATAATTGGGAATCTAAAATCAAACTTTGCATAGATGGGGCGGAGTTCCTGGAATTTTTACAGATATGCGACTTGTAGCAGTTGATAGAGCTCATCAATGACTATTCTAGGTATAAATTTGATCAAAATCTTTGGAGCCGTTTTCGAGGGAATCGAGAAAAACACTGTTTTTGACAACATTTTCTTCATTTTAGTCGCATTGCATTTGATCGAAATTGTTCGTGTCGGATCCTTATATTGTAAGGACCTTACATTCCAAATTTCAAGTCATTCTGTTAACTGGGAGATGAGATATCGTGTACACAGACGCACATACACTCATTAAAAATTTTAAATTTGGATAGATTGATAGTAAAACATGAAACAAACTTTAAATCCACAAAATAAAGAATAAAACCACTCAAATTTTGAGCTCGAAAATATCACTATATAATTATGAAATATTATAACGTGGACCTCACTATATTTGTTGAAGTATATTTCAAGCGTCCCACAATCCCAGCTTTATAGAACCGGAGAATCTCAAGCAGGTTTCATACGGCAATACCAAATCTGTATCCATGACAGATCATACAGACGTTAACCAATCGATCTCAGCTCAGTTCAGCTTGGCTTGTAATCCTCTGATTGGATTGGAGGAGACTCACAGTGCAATTCATTTCAAACCGCCAGCATTTCTCATACAAAACCATTGAAGCTTCCCATTTAAACAAAGATGACAGTAGATCGTTCCCGCTCACTAATTCCCTCGTTTAATCTCGTTTTCCAACCCTTAGAAATCCACCCCGATTAATGGTAATCTCGTGAATTAATTGGGAAGACAGCGTTCTGAAATGTGATCGTATAATCACAGATTTCGAGTCTTCTTGTCTGTGGTGTAATCCTCACTTATGTACTAGTAGTAGTAGTGGGGTTTTGAGAGAGCTGCCTATCCAATAGAAATCGAGGGGTGTGGCCTCCCCCCTCCACCCCCCCAGCCCCAGTCGGCCATTTTGGCCCCGCCCCCAGCCAATAGGAATCAAGGGGCGTGGCCACGCCCCCCTCCCCCTCCCCCTAGTCAGCCATTCCCCCTCCACCCCCCCAGCCCTAGTCAGCCATTTTGCTCCACCCCCCCAGCCCCAGTCGGCCATTTTGTCCCCGCCCCCAGCCAATAGAAGCAAGGGCGTGTTCAAAATGGCGTCGTGCCCCACCACCCCAACCAATAGAAGAGCCATTGTAGCAGGTGTCCATCTCCCCTACCCAGCATGGGTGTGTTCAAAATGGCGTCCCCCTTCCCTAATGCCCCCACCACCCCAACCAATAGGAAGTGTAGCAGGTGTCCCAACGGTTCCCCAGCGGCGGCCATCTTTGTTGTAGCAGGTGTTAACTGACTGCCCCAGTTAACACCTGCTTAATTTGCATATTAAAAATATCCCCACATTTAAAATCTTTAAAATCTTTAAACTCTCAAACTACACTACTAGCGCTAAACTCTCAAACCACACTACTAGCGTTTGGTACAAATTAACTATGTTCCTTGTTTTCCTCCACCACAGGAAGAATGAAAAAAATTACATTTCATATTTGTTTGTATGAGATGTCATTTTCCCCACACTATGCTGTAAAAGGAATGGTGGCGCTTTTTTTAATGTGCTTTCCCCATATTGAGAAAACTCTAATTGAATGTTGCTATAATAGGATGTAGAATAGATCGGGCTAATCTACATACTACTATAGTTATTCATTACAAAGTGTTAATCAACATTAGGCCTATTGCACAACAATATGTTCCTTTTTTCCTCCACCACAGGAAGAATGAAAAAAATTACAGATCGCATTCAGTTGAAATAGCTTCTATTATTGAAGAACTGAAAGAAAGTGGTATTATATTAGGTGGCAATGTTGCTGCTTTTAGTCGTTAGTATGTGTTTAACACTTGACAAGAATAGAGATGTCGGGCAGTAGCGCCGCCACTGGCAGTGAGTAGTACAATAGATCGATTGGTAGGACACATCATGTGTTTAATACAACAGCACCATTAGTTTTAAACAGTGGTTGTGAATCAGCAGCAGCAG